>NC_064926.1:349099935-349402965 GCF_023897955.1 Schistocerca gregaria
GTGATGTCACCGGTGCCCGTGACATTGCCATATATCGGCATGTTTTGAGTTGGCGTTCGATGTGCCCTTTTCAACTGCGGGATCACTGGATCCCGTGCAGTGCTGAGCTGCAAGCCACTGTCTCTTTTAGGGTGTTCGCAGTAATTTTTATTTCAATAGCTTACTTTATTAAACTGTCCCAGAAGCCGTTAGTGCGAGCCACGACAGGTATCGTCAAATTTTATGTGGTGACCGTTTTTCTAAAGCATCCTCAGCTAACGCAGATTTCTCTGGATAGCGTAGGCAATAATACCTCTCAACTTCTTTCCTGCGTTGTTCCACAGTGCGCACTGTTTGTCCGATGTACTTCTGGCCACTCTCGCAAGGTATTTCATAGACTAGTTGTTGTGCGACCTACTGCACCTTTAACTGGTCTCAGTAATTGATGGATTTTCATTGGAGGCGTGGAGGTTGATTTGATCTTGTCTTTTCAACAGGCAGCTTATTTTGCCCGACACAGCCACAGAATGGCAGCAAAGCAAGTTTCTTTTCGTGTTCTTTGTCGGTGGTCTTATTCTGATATTTCCCAGAAATATCAGAATTCTTGAATTAGATCCATGGAAATGTCTAAAGTCCACATACACAGCTCAAGAGACTGCCTCAGTTCTTGCTCTCCAGGAACAGATAGCTCTGGCAAAACACTGGGTATGTCACATTCCACCCTTCGGGCAGCACACACAGAGCCAGCTGGTGAGCAGGCAGTGGCTACCCAAATGTGTCCTGAAGTTCATCCTTTCAGCTCCTTCAGTGTTATCTTCCAGTCACAACAGTGAGCCTTCATTATGGTGCAGTGATATTCCTACTGGCAATTAACCAACAAAAATGCAGACTAGTGCAAATAGGTGTCCTTTCCCAACTATGGAAACAGCAATGTAATCAATATACCTTTTGTACATTAGCTTTTATGGACAAGCAGTCCTTGGCAGGTATTGCATGTGGGCTCACTGTACAAAGGTTTTGCGACTCTTCATCCTTGTCTTAATGTTGCCAAAATGGCCACCTATTGTTTCATGATGGTGTTCAACTAGACATGGAACCAGTCGAGACAGTAATACAGTCTGACAGCTCTGAACTGGGCAACACGAGATATTTCCCCTTAGAACATATGGTCTCTCTCCCTCTTTTATAATTGCTGTATAATTGAAGACAACTTCAGGTCCACATTGTTGTTCCACTGCATCCTTAAAAAGGAGCAGAAGCCCAATCGAAATAGGGCACGCGGCATTGGAACTTGTCCCTCTTCCTCAAATTCCCCCTTGTTCTCATCACCAAAGACACATCTAAGGTCCTGATCCACCACAGTCTTTGTTCCAAAAATATGTTTAACCATAAAATGACTCGTAGATTGTAACGAGCAAGTGTTGTAAGAATCTTCATCATATGGCACAGATGCTTTGGAAAATGTTGAATGAAAAACGAATGATGGCTGGGAGTCTCCACATGGGGAAGGTCGACCACTGAGTTGCAAGTCTTTTCAGCTGATGCCACAGTGGGTGACTTGCTAGTAGATGATTATGGTGACATGACACAAGACCAAGTCCTTGTGTGGAAAAAATCTCTAACCGGACTTGAAATAGAACCTAGACCCACTGCATGGCAGTCTGACATGCTGACCACTCAGCTAAGCGGGCAGACTTCACTAAAAATATTATCTACATAGTGATGAAGAAGTTTGGTTTGTGGGGTACTAAACTGCGTGGTCATCAGTGCCTGTACAATGTCCCAGTTTTTATGCAATCCAAATTAGGCATGGCCTGGATGATGATGATGATGATCAAACACCGTCTCCAGGCAGAGAATAATCCCTACCCCAGCTGGGAATCGAATTGTGATCCAGAGGTAGCTACGCTGTCTACATAGTGATGTGCACAGCTAAACTTTATAAATTTGAAATATCCAAAATACGAGAACACTGTCACTGCAGTTGACAGGATGAGGGAAACTAAGCTGTATTAGAAAAGATTATAATCGGTAACAAATGTGGTTGTTGGTTTTGACTTCTCAGCCCAGGCCAGTTGGTAATAAGTGTGATTAAGGTTAGAGGTAGCAAACACCCTTGCCCGCCGAAACCATGAAAAACATTAGTGCAAATAAGATAATGGGACTGATTGTACAACAACATTATTGAAACGCCAGCTCACAGCTGATATAAGAGTGAAACTACAGAGCAGCAAAGTAAGTTTTTTGTTTTGTTTTTTCCTCTTAGTATATTACTTTTTGTATGTTTCTCTGTTTAAAAGAGGTTACTCTCGCATTTTTGTAAGTGTAAATTTATTCAGTCTGTAGACTAGGCAGTAGTTTGAGGTGCTCTGAATAAACTAGTTGACATGCAACAAGGGAAGTCAAATGGCATTCAGGTTTCCAAAATTACTGCTGCCCAGGAAAGTTGTCTCACTCAAATTATTCTTGGGACCAAGAGCTGGATGAAACCCGAAGTGAGATATTTAGTGAGTCATGGAACATATATTAGAAAGACAGATCAGAGTCCCTAGGAGAGGGAGTGTTCATTGCAGTTGACAAAAACACACTATTGAAGTCACAGTTGAGTGTGACTGAAGTTATTTGATCTAGTATAAGAGGTGTAGGTGAAACCAAGTTAATTGGAATGTTTTACTGGCCACCTGATTCTGGTGTGACAGTTCTAGACTCATTCAAATGAAGCCTGCAGTCAATAGCCCATATTATGCAATGCTAGTTGGAGGCGACTTTAACATGGTGGGTCTGGACTGGGATGTTAATGGATTCATTGCAGGGAGCACAGACAGACATTGATGCGAAATACTTTTGAACATGTTTTCTGAAAATTGTTTTGAGCAGCTAGCTTGGCAGCCCGTATGCGATTGAAATATCGTAGACATTGTAGATACAAAAAAGGCCGGACCTTACCAGAAATGTCAGTATAGAAAGGGGATTAGTGGTCATGTTGTCATAGTAACTATGGTTACGAAAGTTAATAAATCAGTCAAGAAGGCTATGAGAGTGTTTCTACTAGATAAGCAGTTATTAGCTTGCCACTTCAACAGTGAATTGGCATCATGTATTTTCAGTAAGATGGATGTGGAGGAATCACAGGCAAAGTTTAAGCAGATTGTAAATCAGTCTGGAGAGTTATATGTCTTGTAAGTGGATAAAGGCTAGGAAAGACCCACCATGGTTTAAAAACGAAATTCGGCAGATGCTTAGGGAGCAGAGGCTGTTGCACTCTTGGTTCAAAAGGGAATGTATAAATAACAACCGAAGGTTAGTAGATCTGTGGAAAGTTCTAAGTGCAAACTATACAACCACTACAAAATCACACCTTAGCAAAAGATCTAGCAGAGAACCCGAGAAAATTATGAAGTAAAATTAAGTGAATTTAAGGCTTTCTGTTCAGTCCTTTGTTGACCAGTCTGGTATGACAGTTGAAGATAGCAAAAAAAAGTCAATTTTAAATTTCACATTCAAGAAATCGCTCACACGGAAGAATCATACAAACATACCATCATTTGACAATTGGATAGCCTCATGTAGGGGCAACATATTATTAAGCTTACCTGGTGTAGAGAAACAACTAAAAGATTTGGAATCAAATAAATCACTAAGTCCGGGTGGAATCCTAGTACACTTCTACAAAGAATACTCTGTGGAACTGGCCATTGTCTAGCTTACATTCATCATGAATCTCTTGCCCAGAACAAATTCCCAAGCACTGGGAAGAAGTGCAGGTGACTTCGGTATATAAGAACGGAGATGCAAAATTACAAACCAATATCGCTAACTTCCCTTTGCTGCGGTATCCTTAAACATATTCTCAGTTAGAATATAATAAACTTTCTTAAAACAGAAGCTTATGTCCACAAATCATGGATTTAGACAACATTGCTTGTGCAAAACTTGGCTTGCCCTTTTCTTGCATGATATACTGAGAACTATGGTTGAAGGGCAACAGGCAGAGTCCAGGATTTCATGAAAGCATTTGACATGTTGCCCCATTGCAGACTGTTTACGAAGATACGAGCATAAGGAATAAGTTCACTGATACGTGAATGGGTCAAAGACTTCTTAAATATTAAAACCCGATATGTTGTCCTTGACAACGAATGTTCCTCGGAGACAAAGGTATCGTCAGAAGTGCCACAGGAATGTGTGATAGGATCGCTATTGTTCTCTATGTACATAAATGACTTCGTGGGCAGCAGTCTACAATTTTTCTAGTTGGTGTGATGAATGGCAGCTAGCCCTAAATGTGGAAAAATGAACGTTAATGCGGATGAGTAGGAAGATCAAAGCCGTAATGTTCGGATAAGTATTCCTAGTATACTGCTCGGCACAGTTAAGTCATTTAAATAGCTGGGCATAATGTTATATAGCGACAGGAGATGGAACGAGCATGTGAAAACTGTGGTAGGGAAGGCAAATGGTCAATTTAGGTTTATCCGGAGAATTTTAGAAAAGAATAGTTCACCTGTAAAGGAAACTGCATATAGGACACTGGTGCAACCTATTCTTGAGTACTGCTTGAGGATTTGGGATCCATACCATGTCGGATTGAAAGAAGACATTGAAGCTATTCAGAGGGAGGCTGCTAGATTTCTTACCAGTAGGTTCAAACAACACGTAAGTGTTACAGTGATGCTTCAGGAACCCAAATGGGAATCCCTGGAGGGAAGCTGAAATTATTTTCAAGAAACACCATTAAGAAAATTTAGAGAAACGGCTTTTGAAGCTGACTGCTGAGTGATTCTACTGCTGCCGACAAACATTTCGTGTAGGGACCACTGAGAAATTAGGGCTCATTCGAGCGCATATAGACAGCTGTTTCCCCCTTGTTCTATTCGTGAATAGAATGAGAGGAAATGACAAGTAGTGGTACAGGGTACCCTCCACCACACAGCATATGGTGTTGTGCAGAGTATGTATGTAGACGTAGATGGCAGTAGTCCACAACACGTCATCCCCCTCCTTGTGGTGTCTGAGTCAGAAAACTGGTGAAGAATATGGAACTTAGAGGGCCATATAACTAACTCTTGCGGTATCTTATCCAATGAAACCTTCAATTGCATCATTCATGGAGGAGACAGACAATGAGTGTGTCTGGCCAGAGTAGTACATATTAGTTAGATTTTTTCCCCAGAGTCTTACATATGCTGAATTATTTGTGAGAATATCTATGAATTCTTCACAGAAGTTCTCCGGCTTTCCACATTGCCCTGAGTTCAAATTGACCAACCCATAAGGGGAATAACAATATTGTTAAATGCCGAAGTGGATTACGTGTTGCAAAATTCATCAACTGTTCAGGGAGCAAAACCAAAGAAAAACCTTTTTTCATGGCAATTAGGGACTAACATGACATGTCAAATACACTTTGCCCCCCCCCAAAATTGCCAGGATTGACAGCACTTGAATGAACCTGGCCTTAAATGCCCATGTGAAATTTTGTATATGCAATCTAATAACCAGATCACTCAACAAGTGAACTTTGCTTAAATTGACCTACCTGATATGGTTTACCTTCCTCAGATAATGCCACAAATTCACAAATATCCTTATACAACATATAGGGACCTGAGAATTGGGTGCCTCAGGGATCCTACAACACTCTGGCACCCGTTTTCTCTGCAATCATATATTGACCATCTACTTCTGGATAGTTCCTGGCGAAATTATCGTTAAGAGTAGATCTGAAGCATGTAATGTAATCCCAGTTGCATTCATTTCTGGAAGGCTTTCCCGTAGTAACGCCAAGCCACTCCTTTCTTGCTTTCTATAGATTCCCTTATTGCCTCAACTTGCGAAATCCATTGCTCCAGTTGTAAAAAAATTCTATGGGCAAGTATTAAAAATTAATTACATACTGTCTTCTGGGTATGTTCCTTCCTCCTCAGAAATGGAAGGAGACTTAAATGAACCACCTTTTCTAATACTGTTAACATTGTCCTCAATGGTTACCCAGAAGTGCAGTTTCCAAATTCATGTCAAGCTGTAGTAGACTGATTTTTGTTACAAATCAGCTTACAAAATTGTGCAGAAGGCCATCTTTGTCTCTCCATAGCCTCCTGTAGTGCCTGTTGTAAAACGTAAGAAACCACAGGGACCAATGAATGACAGTTCTCGTAGCAGCCCCTTATCAGTTAGAGGGCCCACACAAGACAAGCAAGGTGGGTTGCCGACCTCCCTTCAAGAAGTCAGGTCAAAACATCGCCAGTGGATGTAAGTATCAACAGCCTTTCCACATAAACACAGTACTACTTTGTGAAAAGCCCTGTGACAGAGATCCACCAATAGGAACTAATGTGACTGTAGCACTCTGCCGAATCAGTGTTATAAGCACGCCAAGAGTGTGAGACCAGCAGTGTGTACCTGACAGCTCTGACCAATGCCAACACCGGCTCTAGCCTAGTAGACACTCGCTGCAGCCTTCAGTAGAAAATTGTATCTTGTTGGGTATTATGCCACTTTATAATTGTGTAGCATAGTATTTTGATTGTTTCTTTTCATTGTCTTGTAGTCATCTCTGGCTTTTGCCACTACAAGAATTATTGTGTTTCTTGTTGTTCTTGCATTTGGAAATTAGTGCACACCAAGAAGGTGCTTTAGTTAAATAGTGTGTTCCAACTTGATTATTAGTTCTTACATGCCAACCGCAGGACACTACAGATATTGACGACAAGGATAAAACTTCGTTTTCAGATGAAATTGCTTCCTCAGAGGAATTTCTTCAGTCCGTGACAGAAGCTCTACAGCAGATTCAGGCAGTACTCACACAGTCAGAACAACGCTCTCAGTTCCCAGCGTTGCAAGATGTAGCTCATAGCTCCACCGACATTTCCAGCTTTCGATAAGTCTGTCAGATCATGTCGAATGGTTGGAACATTATTTACTGGCATGTGGGATCCATGCCAGAAATCAGTCAGGCTTTTTTTTTAGCAACATTCGGTCCACAGATGTATCATTTAATTCGACCATTGTACCGTGAGCAATCACCTTGAGATCTCTCATTTGCCTGTACTAAGGGCTACCTTTTTGAGTAATTGGATACACAAATACATGTCTTCTCCGCCCATTGGATTTTCTTTTCTTGTCGAAAGTCCCCAGGACAGACATACAGGGAATGGATTATGATGCTCCAGGGTCACACCGGCGTTTGCAAATTCTGGTCTGCCAACATTGCCTGCAAGCTGTCTTATACCTCTTCATTGATTAACAATATGATCATGTTTCATGCACCAGATGAGGGTCTTTGGCCTGATCTTTTGAAGTTACAGGGCCTGTCCCTTGACACCTGTCTGTCGATAACTCGTGTTTGAACAGTCTCACCGGCTACAACTGCCGCATCTTGATCTGGCTGTTTTCACCACTCGCCAGTAGCCTAGCACCGAGTAGGAGTCTCGTTGGTCCATTGGCACATTCTGTGACAGAAAGTCTTTCGCACATTTTCCATCATGCCCAGGCCGTTTCTGGGCTTACGTATGGTCGGAGTGCCCCCACCGGTGAGCAATGTGCATGGCTTGCGCCCAACCAGGCCATACCGCTGTTGTGTGTCAGGCTTCGCAGAAACATCGCATAGATGCCATGCTTCATGCAAATGTACAGGCTCATCATGACTCTTCACTGCAGGACATGAAAGCCTCGCATTCCATTGATGGATAAGTATTCTCCATCATTCTAAAGTCAGAAGTCCAGTCGCTGGGCGATGCCTGTCTTGTTAGTCACGAAGCCAAATGGTGTTTTACACATCTGTGGCATTTTAAGGTCATGGTAAATTCTCAGTCCATCATCGATGCACATCCTGTCCCATTGGTGGATGACATACTCGTATGTCTTGTGGACTCAACTGTTTTTGCCAAAATTGATTTGTGCAGTGGCTATTTGCAGCTGCCATTGGATGAGGAATTGCAACAAATCCTAGTCATCAATACCCCATGTTGCCTTTCCTGGTTCAACTGCATCCAGATTTGCATTGCTGGTGCCCCGTTTCCAATGTTATTTGGAATGCCTCACAAGTCAGGTGCCTGGTGCGGCAAATTATCTGGACAATGTCGTCGTCAGTAGCTCGTCCACAGTGTACCTTGTGGACAAGCTGGATAAGCTGTTTCAGGTTTTTTCTGAGGCTAACCTGCATTGCCAGAAAGAAAAGTGTAACTTTTTTGCAAGCGAGGCGAGTTATATCGGGTTTACAATTGATGTTCGCGGCCTGCTGCCTCAAAGGAGTATATCAAGTGATTCAAAACATGCCTCCTCCCACCAAATGCAACTGCAATACATCCTTGTTTTATACTCCATGTCCATGACCAGGTTGCTGCGCAAGAGGATTCATTGCGTTTGTGACACAGCATGTGAACAGGCTTTCACAAGTCTCAAGTTGGCTCTCTCCTACCCTCCTTGTCTGGCCGCTTATGACACTTCCCTGCCCCTCAATGTCGCCACTGATGCGTTGGACCATGACCTGTGTGTGGTCCTCTCGCAAGTGGACAACAACATTGAGACACTGGTAGCTTTTGCATCCAAAAAATTGCCTGAAACTCAAACCAAACATACACTCCTGGAAATTGAAATAAGAACACCGTGAATTCATTGCCCCAGGAAGGGGAAACTTTATTGACACATTCCTGGGGTCAGATACATCACGTGATCACACTGACAGAACCACAGGCATATAGACACAGGCAACAGAGCATGCACAATGTCGGCACTAGTACAGTGTATATCCACCTTTCGCAGCAATACAGGCTGCTATTCTCCCATGGAGATGATCGTAGAGATGCTGGATGTAGTCCTGTGGAACGGCTTGCCATGCCATTTCCACATGGCGCCTCAGTTGGACCAGCGTTAGTGCTGGACGTGCAGACCGCGTGAGACGACGCTACATCCAGTCCGAAACATGCTCAATGGGGGACAGATCCGGAGATCTTGCTGGCCAGGGTAGTTGACTTACACCTTCTAGAGCACGTTGGGTGGCACGGGATACATGCGGACGTGCATTGTCCTGTTGGAACAGCAAGTTCCCTTGCCGGTCTAGAACGATGGGTTCGATGACGGTTTGGATGTACCGTGCACTATTCAGTGTCCCCTCGACGATCACCAGAGGTGTACGGCCAGTGTAGGAGATCGCTCCCCACACCATGATGCCGGGTGTTGGCCCTGTGTGCCTCGGTCGTATGCAGTCCTGATTGTGGCGCTCACCTGCACGGCGCCAAACACGCATACGACCATCATTGGCACCAAAGCAGAAGCGACTGTCATCGCTGAAGACGACACATCTCCATTCGTCCCTCCATTCACGCCTGTCGCGACACCACTGGAGGCGGGCTGCACGATGTTGGGGCGTGAGTGGAAGACGGCCTAACGGTGTGCGGCACCGTAGCCCAGCTTCATGGAGACGGTTGCGAATGGTCCTCGCCGATACCCCAGGAGCAACAGTGTCCCTAATTTGCTGGGAAGTGGCAGTGCGGTCCCCTACGGCACTGCGTAGGATCCTACGGTCTTGGCGTGCATCCGTGCGTCGCTGCGCTGCGCTCCGGTCCCAGGTCGACGGGCACGTGCACCTTCCGCCGACCACTGGCGACAACACAGATGTACTGTGGAGACCTCACGCCCCACGTGTTGAGCAATTCGGCGGTACGTCCACCCGGCCTCCCGCATGCCCACTATACGCTCTCGCTCAAAGTCCGTCAACTGCACATACGGTTCACGTCCACGCTGTCGCGGCATGCTACCAGTGTTAAAGACTGCGATGGAGCTCCGTATGCCACGGCAAACTGGCTGACACTGACGGCGGCGGTGCACAAATGCTGCGTAGCTAGGGCCATTCGACGGCCAACACCTCGGTTCCTGGTGTGTCCGCTGTGCCGTGCGTGTGATCATTGCTTGTACAGCCCTCTCGCAGTGTCCGGAGCAAGTATGGTAGGTGTGACACCGGTGTCAATGTGTTCTTTTTTCCATTTCCAGGAGTGTAGTTAAATTGAAAAGGAAGCCCTGGCGCTAGTTTTCGCCCTGACAAAATTCTACAATTTTGTGTGAGGTCTTCATTTCACTTTGCAGACCGACCACATACCTTTGGTTTCTTTCGTTTCACCCGGGTGCCACAGTGCCCATCTGGACAGTGCGCCGCCTCCAGTGTTGAATGTTCTTCCTGGCCACGTTTGACTTTGATATTGTCCATTGCACCTCTGAACGGCATTCAAAAGCCGATTTCCTTTCCTGGCTGCCTGCTGGAGTGGACCGCGAGTTTGATGCTTAGCTTTGGTTTGTTTCCATGTGGAACCTAATGTGGGTGCAGCTCTGGATGCACTTTCCATTGGATACTGATGTGGTCTGGCAGGCCACCACTCAGGATCAGACACTGCAAGCTCTCCGCTGCCACATCGCTGCAGGTTGGCTGACCAGCCATAGTAGCGTCTGCAATGCAGAAGTCTGGCATTTTTGGGATCATTGGCACATTCTCTTTTTTGCAGTGGCTTTCCTCCTTTGGCATAGTGATTCAGATGTTCCCCGGGTGGCCATTCCTCCACACTGGCCATTAGGGAATCATCCTCACCAAACTGCTGGGCCACTGACACCTTTATTGGTGTGGATTGGATAAAGACATTGCCTTCCTCATGATGGCCTACACCACATGCCAAACACGTCAGGCAGTATCCCCGTGCCAGTATTTTTCGTGGCCAGATGCAGCTGCTCCATGGGAACGTCTCCACTTGGATTTCACTGGGCCATTTCATGGTTCCCAGTGGCTCATCCTGATCGACTCCAGGTTGGGATACCCTTATGTGTCCCACATCATGAACAACAATTCTGCTGAGACTATCAAAATTCTCCGGTACCTCTTTGCTGTCAAGGGACTCCTCAAACTAATTGTTGTGGATAATCGTCCACAGTTTACTTCGACCAAGTTTAAGCAGCAATTCTGTGCTGCGAATGGGACTTTCCTCATCCACATCGCCCCATTTCACCCTGCATTAAACGGCCAGGAAGAACATTTTGCGTGGACGTTCAAGACCCAGCTCGATGAACTGCCGATCTATCACCTGCTGGAGAAGGGCTTGCTTCTTTATATGGCTACATACTATGCTGCCCTCCGTGCTGTTAAATCACCAAGCAATGCGGCTGGGCGATGGCGTCTCTCTGGTGGACCGATGGTTCTGCTGCCCTGCGGCATTTCAACCAGCTATGCCCACGTCTTGTTGACCATGACAACCCGGGAAAGCTGTCAGTGCCTGTCGACAGCCGCTGTGAGATGGAACCTTTGCTCCTGCCTCCACCTTAGCTGTAGCCTTCACCACCAGCTACCCTGCTTCATCACTGCCTCCAGCCCCTGTCGGCCACGAACCTATGAACATTGACCAGGACGCCCCTACTCCTATGGACCTTTGTGCATTCTTTTTCCAGGAGGAGAAATATCGTAGCGGTCCCTTATCAGTTAGAGGGCCCATAAAACAGACAAGAAAGGTGTGCTGCTGCCCTCCCTTAAAGAGCTCAGATCAAAACATCGTCAGAGTATTGTAAGCACAACAGAATTTCCGCATAATCATAGCACTACCTTATGAAAAGCCATGTGACAGAGATCCACCAATAGGAACTAATGTGACTACGTGTAGCACTCTGCTGAATTGGTGTTGTAAGCAAACCAGCAGAGTCAGACTGGCAATGTGTACCTATAGGTAGGACAGCTCCGCCAAATTCCAATGCTGGCTCTAGCCTATTAAGACACTTGCCAGTCTTCAGTAGGATGTTGTACCTTGTTGGGCGTAATGCCATTTTGTAATTGTGTAGCACAGTATTTTAGTTATTTCTTTTCATTGTCTTGTAGTCTTCTCTGGCTTTTGCCACCACAAGAATTGTTGTGTTTCTTGTTGTTCTTGTATTTGGAAATTAGTGCACGCCAAGAACGCATTTTAGTTAAATAAACTGTGTTCAAACTTGATAGTTAGTTCTTTACTGCCGAATGTAGGACACTACAACAGTACTACATTTTTTAAATCTAAACACCCTTCTCTTATTCTGCAGTTCGACAAGGAAATGTAATAAGTATTCCAAGTCTTTGCTGCTCCCACCAACAAGACATTACCTTCACCTAAGGGTTAAGAAGTTTAGCAAATATTTCATATATACCCTCAAGGGATCAAGGTACCACTGCTTCATATATCTAAGCTCATTCCCAGGAGAGCGTTCACTGGCCGTAACACATTTCATTACCTTATGCAAAAGTACCTGCGTACGCTCTTGTAAACCTTTCATTGGCTCATGTAACAAGGCACTTGACACTGCACAAATCACTGAGTCTGTTTATGTAATGTAATACTTGTGCCACAGTTCTAATCACTGACTTCTATTATAGCAGTTACAGATGTCAACTCTGTTAAAGTCAACTGTATATGGGAGATGGCTGCACTTGCTTCTGCCATGCATTCAAGGGGGAGGACACGTGGCGAGTGGACACTGTGCTGCTGGCCACTGTTCTTCGGGCATGCAATGCTTTCCATAGTGGAGCAAAAGTTGTTGTTGTACGCTTTGTTTATGCAGTGGAGGCAGAATTGTTGTGTGCGGAAGTCCTTGCTTGATGTATGCGCGTCAAATTTTTCGTGGTAGGACCTAGGAGTGGTCTCTGTGTGGAGCAGCTGCTGCCGGTCTTCCGGCAGCTCGGAGGTCGCGCGGGTCGTGCTGTTTTCATTCCAAGCTCTCTGATCTGCCACCAACGTGTACCAGTCAGAAACTGCCACAGGGCATCCTCCCTGCTTCTCCAAGAGTAGGGAAGTTCCTAACCAGGGCCCATGGTACTACCCGGATACCTACATTTAGTTTATGCTGCAGCTGGCGGTGTTCAGGGAGACCTAACAGTGCCAACAAATGAACATCCGATGCCCCTTTGCTGTGTTGATTTGACTCCGAAACTTCTGCTGACACATTGGGTAAACCCAAACCCCAGTCCGCTGCAGCACCCAGTCTCTGGGCTCCTGCAGCCAGTCCTCCACAAACATTACAAAAGCAAAGACACAAGAACAAATTGACATGGACATAGTGCCGGCGATGAAGCGTCTGGCCTCCAATTGACTTGTTTCAGAGTGTACCACCACCTGAGATGACATGGAGCGGGGTGAGGAGACTGTAGTCACCAATATCCCCACCTCCAATAGCTTTGCCCCAATAGCTTTGCCCCAATAGCTTTGCCCCAATAGCTTTGCCCCAATAGCTTTGCCCCAATAGCTTTGCCCCAATAGCTTTGCCCCAATAGCTTTGCCCCAATAGCTTTGCCCCAATAGCTTTGCCCCAATAGCTTTGCCCCAATAGCTTTGCCCCAATAGCTTTGCCCCAATAGCTTTGCCCCAATAGCTTTGCCCCAATAGCTTTGCCCCAATAGCTTTGCCCCAATAGCTTTGCCCCAATAGCTTTGCCCCAATAGCTTCCCCAGAACCGGATGACATTGTGGCGAAGAAAAACCAACCCTCCACATCAGGGAGCCAGCCAAGTAGAAGAGGGACAAGGTCCCTCCTATCATAGCCGCCATACAAAATGGTACCATGAAAGTAATCAAGGAGATTGCACTGATGTTGATAGGTGATCTCAACACCTCATGTAGGGGCTTATCGGTGAAGTTTCAGGCATCCACACTCCCAGACTACAGAACACTAAAAGATTACTTCCAGAGACATAACATCCCCCACCACACATATCAGATATTGAAAAGAGAGACATTCGAGGTGGTGATTAAAGGTCTCCCCTGTGGCACAGACCCAGCAGAAATCAAGGCGGACCTCATCTTCTGCAAGTTAAAGGTGATAGAGGTCAAGCAAGAAACATGTGCCTCTGACCTGGCAAAACCAGGAGAAGGGTGGAAGAAACGTGTGTCTTTCAAGGTCATTCTCCATCCTGACCAAAAAAACAGAACTGTATGCAATAAAGTTCATGCTGCTTTGCGGACTAGTAATTGAAAAATGTCGGCAGCCTGAAGGTCCCGTGCAGTGCCAGCAGCTCTCCCACTGTGCCAAAAACTGTAATCACCCACCAAAGTGTGTAAAATGCACCAACAGCCACTGCCCCACAAGACTACAGCTGCAGCTACGACCGCGAGCTCTGCTCCCACAGCCACAGGCATCAGCTCTGCTGCCATCAAAAGCCACAGACCGAATGTGCCAGGGCCAGACTCATATCCATTGCTTCCCCCACGACGCGCCTCAATGGCTGCTGCCATCACACGCCTCACCACCACAGCCCTACCCATCTGAGGGCACAGAGCCTGCTACAACCCAGCCACCGTATTTCCCCAGTGCTCAACCGACAATGTTTCTTTACGAGCTGAGAGAGCTGCAGCAACTGTTGTTAGGATTCAGCATAATGACCCTATTCAACACATTTGAGGATGTCTTGGCAAAGCTCCAAGCTGTGCATGACACTCTGACAAAATTCATGATTATTGATGAAGCAGCAATGGCACTGATAGCATGTTTTGATGGATCCCCCTAGATTCAAGAGAATAAAAATTGCAACTTCGAACGCTAATGGCAATAAATCCAGCAAAATCCTTTTAGAGGACTATATAGACAACATGCCAGTGATATTGTGTGTCTGATGGAAACACTTGAAGCCCAGTGACCAATTCGCTGTCAGAATCTACGTCATCCACCGATTCAACCGTGTGGACCACCCAGGCGGCAGGACAGCAGTATTGGTTAAGGGCAGAGGATGCTTCCGATTCTTGGGACTTGCGCAGACTGACTATCAAGGCTGCCGGTGTAGAAATCAAAATTGGCCAAAACCCGTGGCAAGTTATTTCGGCCTACCATCCCCCCACTTTACATATTACTGCACAAGACCTTCAGGCACTGCTTTGAGTTGGCAGTCATGTATTGGTCGGAGGGGACCTTAAATTTGAATCATAGAGCCTGGGGCTGTAGTGCCAAGAACACAAGTGGCAGGACTCCGCAGGGGTTCATCGATGGGCATGCCACCCCGAGTGTCATCACCCCCAGAGCCGCCCATGCATATTCCTGGCAACGTGGACAAAGATTCTGGTATATTAGATATTTTTGTCATGAGAAACTTGGATCCCGATGCAGCAGCCAGATTGCACTATGAGCTGAACTCTGATCACAGTCCTGTCGTGCTGGATCTCACCAGCGTGGAAGATGATGCCGGGAGGCTGGAAAATACACAAGTCCTCACAAACACCTACCTGGTGGGAAAGGACATGGATGAAAATCCCTCACTGCAGACAGAAGGAGACGTGGACAGAGCCATTGAGAAATTCACTGTCATTTTCCATGACTGTGCTCGCGCAACTAGTGTCAGATTAACCACCGATCCTGTTACCAGGGACCTGCCCCCTGACAGCTGGGACCTCATAATCGACAAACGCAGGAGATGTAGGCTGTGGCAATGCTACCGCGACCCAGCCGACCGCTGCCTCCTGCGGAGTCTAGAGGACCAGATGAGAACTACTATAAGAGCACAGGAGCTGCTTCTAGGAGGAGAAACTGAGATCCACCAAAGCAGACACATTCAGACGCAAAATCTGGAAAAAAACCGGCAGCGGAAAGATCCCACCAGAGAAAACAAGCCACTCCACGGCAAGAATGGTCTTGCATATGACGAACAAGAAAAGGTGGAAATAATGGCAATATCACTGGAGACACAATCCTGGACTCACGTCATCCATGATGAGGTGAGCGATAGGCTCGGAAGAATAGTTACCAGATGAGTGATTCATATAAGAAATACGCACCCAATGACAGAATTCGAGCCCATTGACCAATATGTGCACTCATCAAGTAGCAGGGCAAGCACAAGGCTCCTGACCCTGACCGCGTTTGCACCGCACTTCTGAAACACCTTCCCCCTCCAGCAATATCCTACCTAACAAGCATTTATAATGCCTGCTTGAAACTCACATACTTCCCCTGAGCGTGGAAAACTGCAAAGGTATCACCCTACCCAAGCCCAATAAAAACCTGCTCCTTCCCAAAAGCTACAGGCCCATCTCTGCTCCTAACTGGCCTGAGTAAGATCCTGGAACTAATAATCCTTTCACCCCTCCGTCAATTCCTGACTAAAACAACGTCCTTATGCCCAAACAGTTTGGTTTCTGTGCTGAGCACTCCACTACCCAACAATCCCTACGCTTGGTAGAAGACAGTTGTCTGAACAGGGCAAGGAGAGAAGCGACAGGAGCAGTGCTCTTAGACAGAGAAAAAGCATTTGACTGTGTCTAGTATGGCGGCCTAATCTACAAACTTGATCAAATAGGGTCCCCAGCTCATATAATCTGGATCAATGACTTCTTCCTTACAGAACATCAGTTCTTAGTAAAGAACTGAGACAAGTCCAGCCAGACATGACAGGTAGCAGCAGGAGACCCACAGGGCTCGGGTCCTGTCCCATATATCATATACACAATTGACATCCCTACGCAGATTGGCAGAGCGATTGCTCTTTTTGCGAACGACACCCCCAGCCTCCTCCTCATACACTGCCACCTCCAGAAACATCTCGACAAAATAACCCAGTGGTGCAACCGTTGGAAAATTAAAATCAATCCTGCAAAGTGCCAAGTGATCTATTTCACCCCTAAAATCAAACTACCGGATCGGTAACTCACAATTGACGGCCAAGAGCTAACTTGGAGAAACTGAAATGTTTATCTGGGGGTCGAAATAGATCACCCCGAACAGGCACCTCACTACCGCTGCAAACAACGGCTCCGTCATCTTCTGTAGGCTATATCCACTCCTGAAAGTCGATAGTATAACTACCCAATGCAAACTCCTTCTCTGGCATCAGCTCGTACTTTGTCATCCTCTATGGCTCAGAAGTATGGTCTAGGGCGTCAGACACAGCACTTCTCCGACTGCAACATCTCCAGAACAGTTTTCCCTGTCATCTCTGGCACGGGCAGATACATCCCTAACACACACATAAGACGCCTTCTAGGCCAACCCACCATCTAAACACTTATTCAAGAAAAATTCACAAAATTTTATGACGCAACACAAACTTTGCCCCACTTTCTCATACAAAAATTTGGAAACAAACCACCACAAGTTTCTCACAAATGCCCAACATTAACCCTTACACGCCTCTTTAGAGACCAATAACACTTGCATAAAACACCAAACACAAGCTTACACACAGAAAACATGGACACAAGACCAGTCCCCCATATCAAGAAAACCCCTAGTGCATTACAAAGTCAGACGGGCACAGCCCACTGGTATTTCGTGTACAACCAGAGTACCCATAGCCTCGTCACTTCTGGCATGTGCAGTTCCAGCAGGACCGTGGTGCACTCAACTAGCTCGTGCAGCTGCTGCACCAGCTCAGATGTGTGTCCTCCAGTAGTGATACCATGAATTTCCAATTCATATCGTAATTCACCCTGCCTGAGGTCCATCAGCCCAGTCAACTGTCTTCTGGTAAAACTGAAACCGCACCAGAGTAATATTCCCCAAGAAAGATGGTAGGGCCCATCCTTGCTCCAGCAAAAAAAATTCTAAAAATGGTTTTTTTTTTTTCTTCCCCACTTGCAACTAATTACACTTGCTACCATTGTATGGTTATCCAGGGAAGTGGTAGGACTTAAAGTGAATGTAGCATTTTCAGTTTTCTATGAGTTCAGGACCTTCATAAAAAAATCTTTAACATATTGAATACTACACAGTTAGTGAGGTTGTTGCACCACCAAGCCATGTACTAGGTGTCAGCTGTGAGGCTCTGCTGTGACTGGCAGCAGCCACACAACAGTCAATGTGTTAACTCGATCACTGGAGTGGCAGCATAAAAACAAATATTTACTAGCATAATTAGGCTTATTCAATTGGTGTAGAATGCAACAACCATAACAATAAATAAAATCCAAGGTGAGACCACAAGTCCCAAAAGACAAAGGGGATAAAAAGCATTACACTAAAAATAAGAAAAGTAATTTACACTGGGTAAAGCCACAGAACAAGAGCACTAGATAGAATAATGCCATACAACAGGCACAAAATACACAGGGATGGTTTACTTCAGTTTATCATGGCTAGAGGTCATTTCAAATTGCACTATGACAATAAATTGGAGTTATAAGTAAGCCTAATTTACCCCAACACAATTTTGTTAACCATGTGTGTAAGCATCACAAATACAAATTTGTTCACTGAATACTGTTGCATTAAATGGCAAAATAATTTTAGCCAATGTAATCAGAACAAGGCATGATCCATTTCTCTCTCCCTCTCCCTCTCCCTCTCCCTCTCCCTCTCCCTCTCCCTCTCCCTCTCCCTCTCCCTCTCCCTCTCCCTCTCCCTCTCCCTCTCCCTCTCCCTCTCCCTCTCCCTCTCCCTCTCCCTCTCCCTCTCCCTCTCCCTCTCCCTCTCCCTCCTCTCCCTCCTCTCCCTCCTCTCCCTCCTCTCCCTCCTCTCCCTCCTCTCCCTCCTCTCCCTCCTCTCCCTCCTCTCCCTCCTCTCCCTCCGCCCCCTCCTCTCCCTCCGCCCCCTCCGCCCCCTCCGCCCCCTCCGCCCCCTCCGCCCCCTCCAGTTGCCTCTTCAAGTTTGTCATGTTCAGTTGCTGCACATCATTCTGTATTCCAGTCACAGTGGGCTGTCCTCATTGCCCCTGGATCATGCCAGCACTGATCCGCTCCTGACAGCGTCACCCTCCTGTACAGAGTGAGAGAACTACACAAACCTTGCCATAAACAGCTGAATGTTCTGATGTAAATGCAGGTTTCTCAATGCAATCCTATGATAAAATGTTTTTGGGTGATCATCCCAGTGTGGTGTTGTCTTGTCACAACATTTCAATGAATTTTGTAGCGATCGTCTGAAGATAATGGGCACGAGACTCATTGAAGCATTGCAAAAGGATGACGCCATCACTCAGCTGCTCACACGAAAAGATTTTATCGTCATTCTCGTGTAATTTATTAAATTATTATTATTATTAATTTATTAAATCTCTGCAGTTGGGTGACTTCTCATGATGGCATAATACAGGATGAAAGAAGCCTTAAATCCGTCAATAAAATCCAAATGCCACTGCTGGGTTTACATCTACACTTTGAAAACCACCTTGAAGTGCATGACAGAAGTTACGTCCCATTATACCAGTTGTTATTCTTTCTTCCCATTCCATTCCCATATGAAGCGAGGAAAGGATTGTTTGAATCCCTCTGTATGTGCTGTGATTATTTTAATCTTGTCCTCACAATCCCTATGTGAGCGACATGTAGGGAGTTGTACTATATTTGTAGAATCAATATTTAAAGCCAGATCTTGAAACTTTGTTAGCAGACTTCCTTGAGATCTATCTTAAAGAGTCTACCATCTTCACCATCTTTGTAACACTTTTTCATTGGTCAAACAAACCTGTGACTATTTGTCCCGCTCTTCTCTGTATACATTCAAAATCCTATTTGGTGCGGGTCCCATACACTTGAGCAATATTCTAGAATGGATCACACAAGTAGTTTTTTAACAATCTCCTTGTAGACTAATTGCACTTCCTCAGTATTCTACCAATAAATCGAAATCTACCACATGCTTTACCCACAGCTGAGCCTATGTGATCATTTTATTACATATCCCTACAAAGTGTTACATCCATGTATTTGTATGAGATGGCTAATTCCAACTGTGATTCATTGATATTATTGTCATAGGCTACTACATTTTTTCATTTTGTGAAGGAACAATCCTACATTCTGAACATTCAAAGCAAGTTGTCAATCTTATCAAGATCTGACTGAATATCTACGCAGCTTCTCTCAGACAGTACTTTATTACCAAACAACTGCATCATCTGCAAAAAGTGAGAGGTGGTTATAAATATTGTCGGCAATATCATTAATGTACAACTTGAACGGCAAGGTCCCTACACACTTCCCTGACTACACCCAAAGTTACTTCTACATCTGACAATGACTCTTCATCCAAGACAACATCTGGGTGTCCTTCCTACTAAGAATTCCTCAGTCCAGTCACAAATTTCTTTTGATATCCTATACGATCGAACTTTTGACAATGAGCATAGGTGTGGTACTGAGTCAAATGTATTTCTGGAAATCAAGAAATACTGCACCTACCTGACTGCCTTGATCAAAGCTTTCAGTATTTCATGTGAGAGAAGAGCAGGTTCATTACCATGGAGAGTCTGTCCCAATATGAACTATCCTACTGTGTGTGTGTATCCAGTGCATGGTCAACTATTTGTTTTTTAAACTTGAGCCAGAGTTACTCTACATGCTCCTGGTTCCAGAGTTACTCTACATGCTCCTGGTTGTGTTGGAAGTTTCATGTTCATCACCGAGATGTGACTATCGATTTTTTATCTAATTTATTGAATATATATATATATATTTGCTTGTTTTTGTTGTCCTTTGTATTTCAGTAAACATCGTTACCACAACCTTGTTATGGTCACTGATACCACAGGGTGTATACAACCTGGGAGATCCGGGAAAAACAGGGGAATTTTTTTATCCAGTAGAAAACCAGGAAAAATCCGGAAATTTTTTTAGAATTCCGGGAATTTTTCGTTGTTTTAGTTTTTAGTTAAATTTTTGTAATTTTGACTGGCAAGAACCGTTACTCTAACAAAGGATATTACTGTATCCCGCTACTGCAGCATTAAAACATGAGCATCGTCTACAGGGCTGACTGCGTACCTTTGGTACAGAGCCGAGTGGAGGGTCTTAATCAGAGGCTGAGACGGTTCTGCGACCGCGTGGGCTGCAGATACCTCAAATTGTGTCACAGGGTGGTGGGGTTTCGGGTCCTGCTGGATAGGTCAGGAGTCCACTACACGCAGCAAGCGGCTACACGGGTAGCAGGGGTTGTGTGGCGTGGACTGGGCGGTTTTTTTAGGTTAGATGGCCTCGGGCAAGTACAGAAAGGGTGCGGGGCAAAGTCAGGACATCCGGGGACCAAGCAGCAATCGGTATTGTAATTGTAAACCGTCGAAGCTGCATTGGTAAAGTACCGGAACTTCAAGTGCTGATAGAAAGCACTGAAGCTGAAATCGTTATAGGTACAGAAAGCTGGCTGAAGCCAGAGATAAATTCTGCTGAAATTTTTACAAAGGCACAGATGGTGTTTAGAAAGGATAGATTGCATGCAACTGGTGGTGGCGTGTTTGTCGCTGTTAGTAGTAGTTTATCCTGTAGTGAAGTAGAAGTGGATAGTTCCTGTGAAATATTATGGCTAGGTTGATAACTGGCTCCTTTCACCAGCCTCATGACTCAGCAGTATTAGTGGCAGAACAACTGAGAGAAAATTTGGAATACATTTCACATAAATTTTCTCAGCATATTATAGTCTTAGGTGGAGATTTCAATTTACCAGATGTAGACTGGGACACTCAGATGTTTAGGACGGATGGTAGGGACAGAGCATCGAGTGACATTATACTGAGTGCACTATCCGAAAATTACCTCGAGCAATTAAACAGAGAACCGACTCGTGGAGATAACATCTTGGACCTACTGATAACAAACATACCCAAACTTTTCAATTCTGTAAGTGCAGAACAGGGAATCAGTGATCATAAGGCCGTTGCAGAATCCATGAATATGGAAGTTATAGGAATATAAAAAAGGGAGGAAGGTTTATCTGTTTAGCAAGAGTAATAGAAGGAAGATTTCAGTCTACCTAATAGATCAAAACGAAAATTTCTGTTCCAACACTGACAATGTTGAGTGTTTATGGAAAAAGTTTAAGGCAATTGTAAAATGCGTTTTAGACAGGTACGTGCTGAGTAAAACTGTGAGGGACGGGAAAAACCCACCGTGGTTCAACAACAAATTTAGAAAACTACTGCGAAAGCAAAGAGAGCTTCACTCCAAGTTTAAACGCAGCCAAAACCTCTCAGACAAACAGACCTTAAACGATGTCAAAATTAGCGTAAGGAGGGCTATGCGTGAAGCGTTCAGTGAATTCGAAAGCTAAATTCTATGTACTGGCTTGACAGAAAATCGTAGGAAGTTCAGGTCTTACGTTAAATCAGTAAGTGGCTCGAAACAGCATATCCAGACACTCCGGGATGATGATGGCATTGAAACAGAGGATGACACGTGTAAAGCTGAAATACTAAACACCTTTTTTCAAAGCTGTTTCACAGAGGAAGACCGCACTGCAGTTCCTTCTCTAAATCCTCGCACAAACAAAAAAATGACTGACATCGAAATAAGTGTCCAAGGAATAGAAAAGCAACTGGAATCACTCAACAGAGGAAAGTCCACCTGACGGGATATCAGTTCGATTCTACACAGAGTACGCGAAAGATCTTGCCCCCCTTCTAACAGCCGTGTACTGCAAGTGTCTAGAGGTACAAGAAGGTTCCAAATGATTGGAAAAGAGCACAGGTAGTCCCAGTCTTCAAGAAGGGTCGTCGAGCAGGTGCGCAAAACTATAGACTTATATCTCTGACATCGATCTGTTGTAAAATTTTAGAACATGTTTTTTGCTCGAGTATCACGTCATTTTTGGAAACCCAGAATCTACTCTGTAGGAATCAACATGGATTCCAGAAACAGCAATCGTGTGAGAACCAACTCGCTTTATTTGTTCATGAGACCCAGAAAATATTAGATACAGGCTCCCAGGATTTGATTTGATGAGGTATCGAATATTTTCCTTGATTTCTGGAAGGCGTTCGATACAGTTCCACACTGTCGCCTGATAAACAAAGTAAGAGCCTACGGAATATCAGACCAGCTGTGTGGCTGGATTGAAGAGTTTTTAGCAAATAGAACACAGCATGTTGTTATCAATGGAGAGACATCTACAGATGTTAAAATAACCTCTGCTGTGCCTCAGGGGAGTGTTATTGGACCATTGCTTTTCACAATATATATAAATGACCTAGTAGATAGTGCCGGAAGTTCCATGCGGCTTTTTGCGGATGATGTTGTAGTATACAGAGAAGTTGCAGCATTAGAAAATTGTAGCGAAATGCAGGAAGATCTGCAGCGGATAGGCACCTGGTGCAGGGAGTCGCAACTGACCCTTAACACAGACAAATGTAATGTATTGCGAATACATAGAAAGAAGAATCCTTTATTGCATGATTATATGATAGCAGAACAAACACTGGTAGCAGTTACTTCTGTAAAATATCTGGGAGTATGCGTGCGGAATGATTTGAAGTGGAATGATCACATAAAATTAATTGTTGGTAAGGCGGGCACAAGGTTGAGATTCATTGGGAGAGTCCATCAACAAAGGAGGTGGCTTACAAAACACTCGTTCGACCTATACTTGAGTATTACTCATCAGTGTGGGATCCATACCAGATCGGGTAGACAGAGGAGATAGAGAAGATCCAAAGAAGAGCGGCGCATTTTGTCACAGGGTTATTTGGTAACAGTGATAGCGTTACGGAGATGTTTAGTAAACTCAAGTGGCAGACTCTGCAAGAGAGGCGCTCTGCATCGCGGTGTAGCTTGCGCGCCAGGTTTCGAAAGGGGGCGTTTCTGGATGAGGTATCGAATATATTGCTTCCCCTACTTATACCTCCCGAGGAGATCACGAATGTAAAATCAGAGAGATTCGAGCGCGCATGGAGGCATTCAGACAGTCGTTCTTCCCGTGAACCATACGCGACTGGAACAGAAAAGGGAGATGACAGTGGCACGTAAAGTGCCCTCCGCCACACACCGTTGGGTGGCTTGCGGAGTACAAATGTAGATGTAGATGTGGAACGAGAGAAGAAAACAAAAATAAAACTTAAATTGCAAGGAAATGTGCCATATAAAATAACACAGTGCTCGTACAAGCATATACCAACAGCAAAATATGTCAAAGGCTTTCTGAAGACTACGCATGCTTCATAGCAACAAATTGCCTTCGATGAGCATGATGTCACAACTGTTTACATTACTCGTTTACCAATTACGAGCGGTCTCATGCACATGAGCAGTTGAGTCACGTATGAGTAGTACCTTCTCCCACTTCTGGCTACAGAAATGTGGCTGTTGGCTGTGTAAGCAGCAGTAGCAGCAACCAGCCACATGATACTCGGAAAAATTTTACTGACGCGCCCAAGCCGCCAGATTGACGCATGTGCAGCAGGCCTGGATCTAGTGGGGAGTGTGGGCAAACGGGGGTATCTGAACCGGGCGGCAATTTCGGAGAGAGGGGGCAAATTCATATTCTTGAGGGGAGGGGGGGGGGGGGGGGGGGAACTTGTTTCACAAAGCACCTAGCATCCAGCGCACGTTGGTCTATCGATTATTCATATGATTTTGAAATGCACCCCTGCTGGTTTTTAAACTCATTCTAAGTTGAAACTTCCTGGCAGATTAAAACTGTGCCGGAGCGAGACTCGAACTCGGGACCTTTGCCTTTAGCAGGCAACCTGGAAACATCCCCCAGGCTGTGGCTAAGCCATGTCTCCGCAAAATCCTTTCTTTGCAGGTGTGCTAGTTCTGCAAGGTTCGCAGGACAGCTTCTGTAAAGTTTGGACGGTAGGAGACGAGGTACTAGCAGGAGTAAAGCTGTGAGGATGGGGTGTAAGTCATGCTTGGGTTGCTCAGTTGGTAGAGCACTTGCCCACGAAAGGAAAAGGTCCGGAGTTCGAGTCTCGGTCTGGCACACAGTTTTAATCTGCTAGGAAGTTTCATATCAGCACACACTCCACTGCAGAGTGAAAATCTCATTCTGGAAACATTCTAAGTTGATATCTGAATGAATTCTAGGTTGATTTTTGAATGCATGCATAGTGTTCGTGATGTCTCTGCAAGGGGAATCCTCGTCACATCTAGAAATAAACTTTCCTGCAGACAAAACAGGATGGGGCTATACGAGCTGAGTGGAGTAAAGCCGAACCAGTGAATGAATGCCAAGTGCTGCTTGTTTATGTGGTTGATTCGGTTTGTGAATGTTCAGCGTTGTTATAGTTCCTAACGAAATTCTTAGATTCAGACTACCAGAGTGGAAATAAATGACTAACAGGTTAGAAAGATTATGTATTGTCTTCTCAGTATATCCAAGAAAGTGAAACTTTGACAGAAATTCTTTGGCTAAATTTCTACAGGAGAGAGGGCCAGTTGTAGTCCCCAGCTGGCAGCTGTTTAAGTTCCATTCTGGGAGTAGCATGGAAAACGCATTGTACAAACACACAATAATGCCTAATTGGGGAATAATCGCTGGATAACTAAACCGGTGGTTGTGGCAGGGTTAGTGAAATTAACCGGAGAATAAGTTTTGAGAGTGATATGAATAGTTACAGAATTAGTGATGACAAGACTGTGTTTAGAACGAGGAAGAAGAAATGGGGACATCACACAAATTATGGAAGAATATGACGATACCAAATTTTTACAAAAATTTCATTCTACCGCTTCGTTCTACCGCTTCGTTCTACCGCTTCGTTCTACCGCTTCGTTCTACCGCTTCGTTCTACCGCTTCGTTCTACCGCTTCGTTCTACCGCTTCGTTCTACCGCTTCGTTCTACCGCTTCGTTCTACCGCTTCGTTCTACCGCTTCGTTCTACCGCTTCGTTCTACCGCTTCGTTCTACCGCTTCGTTCTACCGCTTCGTTCTACCGCTTCGTTCTACCGCTTCGTTCTACCGCTTCGTTCTACCGCTTCGTTCTACCGCTTCGTTCTACCGCTTCGTTCTACCGCTTCGTTCTACCGCTTCGTTCTACCGCTTCGTTCTACCGCTTCGTTCTACCGCTTCGTTCTACCGCTTCGTTCTACCGCTTCGTTCTACCGCTTCGTTCTACCGCTTCGTTCTACCGCTTCGTTCTACCGCTTCGTTCTACCGCTTCGTTCTACCGCTTCGTTCTACCGCTTCGTTCTACCGCTTCGTTCTACCGCTTCGTTCTACCGCTTCGTTCTACCGCTTCGTTCTACCGCTTCGTTCTACCGCTTCGTTCTACCGCTTCGTTCTACCGCTTCGTTCTACCGCTTCGTTCTACCGCTTCGTTCTACCGCTTCGTTCTACCGCTTCGTTCTACCGCTTCGTTCTACCGCTTCGTTCTACCGCTTCGTTCTACCGCTTCGTTCTACCGCTTCGTTCTACCGCTTCGTTCTACCGCTTCGTTCTACCGCTTCGTTCTACCGCTTCGTTCTACCGCTTCGTTCTACCGCTTCGTTCTACCGCTTCGTTCTACCGCTTCGTTCTACCGCTTCGTTCTACCGCTTCGTTCTACCGCTTCGTTCTACCGCTTCGTTCTACCGCTTCGTTCTACCGCTTCTCGGTCTCGTGCAAGAGAAACTGGAGCGTTTGAATGAAATGTGAAGCTATTTCCTAACTTAAAGCTTTTTCCTTGTAGTAGGCCAAATCGGTATTTCGTATTGGTAATTCCTGAATTATATTCTGACGTATTATAAAAATGATCATTATTGCCAAAACAGTTTTGCTAATTTGGTGTGTGTTACAATTGCTGAAATATTAGAAAGGCCTATTTTGTTTTCTCCAGCACACAATGACAAAATAGATGTAACCACACCAGTCTTGGGTACTATTTGTATTCACAGCTTTTTCAGTATTAGACAACATTTCTATTTTTTCATGTACCAAAATGTTTGATGAACTTTGATAAGGTAATAATCCTTTCAGAGAAAGGAAAGCATGCCATGTAAAGTTGTAGCAAGATTAGAGAGAAAAATCACTAAGATCTAAGGATTGAAGAAATATGTACTGTCTAGCCTGTCTCTTGTCCTTACTGGTTTTAGATGTCCTATATTTAATTTTATGTCACATAGAAGTGCAAGCTTTTAGCTAATAGGCAATAAAGAGTCCAGTTTTTCTGAAGAGTTCTTGTTCTCCTGGTTACAAATAATCCTATCCAGTATTAATTGTGAGGTTTTTTTTTGTACAAAAAAAAAGGTAGGATGTCAAGCTGGTCAACTGGGAGCATGAGAGGCGCTACAGGACTTTTTAATTTCCACTGTCCTGAAATAGTGTGATGGCATCCATTACAAAATATACACATTTGAGTTCCACCGAGCGAAATACAGTGACTTGGCGGTATAACAATGTTGTTTGAAGATGCATGGCACCTCACTGCACACTGAAGACCAAATAACGTGTCTTACATTTCCTCGAAGATATATCTTTTTATCTATCAGACATCTTCAGAAAGATGTGCGCTGCAAAATGAACTTATTTTTGAATTTTTTTTATGCTCGGAGTAGTCTACTATATTTGGGTGGGAGGGCGGGGGAGAGGGGTAGTCTCCACATGGCCCGTTTTTACATTTAGCGATTTTTCTGTTTCCTCCGGCCAGGGCCGAGCAGTTCTAGGCGCTACAGTCTGGACCGCCAAGGTCGTAGGCTCGAATCCTGTCTCAGGCATGGATGTCTGTGATGTCCGTAGGTTGGTTAGGTTTAAGTAGTTCTAAGTTGTAGGGGACTGATGACCTCAGCAGTTAAGCTCCATAGTGCTCAGAGCCATTTTTTCTGTTTCCTCTTCGTTTACTGTTCTCACGGATTTCTGTGGCTGGGAGCTATCAAGTGATTTAAAATACATTCACATAATTACAGAAGGGTAAACTATGTTACTAGTTTCAGATTTTATGTTATTTTCACCTTTCTGAGAGTCAAGCATTAATCGCCTTGCAGAACAATGAAGTTATTTTCGTTGGTTTGATAAATAAATTTGGCTTTTATTAAGCTTGCCTGCTGAGGCAGTCAATTTATTCCACACTATTGACTAGTTTCAACTGTTCGCTGCATTTCAGGTGCACGTTTTCATCTTCTAGTGTGTATAGCATTATGCCATAATAAAGAACCAAAAATGAGACAATACAGTACTGGTACTCCAAGAAAATTTTCGTCCCGAAAACCACACTGAAAAGCTTCATATCTGGTTGTAGCCTACATTATTGAGAATCTGGACATATGAATGTGCACTGTAAGGCGAACTATGCATTTTAGTATGCTTCACAAAGTTTTGACGTTCTTGGAGTACCCTCTGATGTCGTGTTTCTTTTATGCCATAATGTAAGATCTTTTAATGTTTTACACAAACAAACATACGGGCTTCCTACATCACCGTAACTTCAGAAGTGTGGTTACACCTCTTATCTGGCGCTCTGTGGCAACTGCTGAAATGAATCTATTTATAACAGGTCATGGGGAAATATTGCGAATTGTTGTTCAGAAGTGTTATTTCCAAAGTCAATTTCCTTTTACGCAAGATGAACTATGTGTGTGGATGTATGATGGATTTCTTAATCACAGAGTGTTTGATCTCTTTTAAACATCAACTCTTTGATGACAAGCCATATAGAAGAATTTCGAGCCCAAAAGATCACAGATTTATGTTGATATTAAAAATTTTGCTGGCATAATTGTGTGATGTATCTTAAAGTGTAACATGCGCTAAACAGATCAACATTATAAGTGAAAGCTTAGCTTCTCTTGTAGCTTATTAATCTTTGAGACAAATATTATATGCAAAAGCTTTGCAACACTATGTATATTAATTTAAACCATAAACTTTTCCTGTTGGTGCAATTCGAATTTATACTTTCGTAATATGAAAATATGCAGCATACATGTTGCCGCAGATCAAAAATCTTTCCAAAACGTGTTTTTTTCCCCCCCCCCCCTGTGTATCGTTTTCTAAAGTTCCAGGAAATTCTACGCTGCTGTATAAAATCATATCCTATCAAAGGATAAATTTTACAGTTCCGAGGGAAAGTATACTGTCACTTGACATGGCAAAAGCGTATTTCCACCCGGGAGAAAATGTACTTTTAACTGGGAGATCTCAGAAAATCCTGGAATTTTTTCTCCTCGTCCACGTAGACACCCTGTACCAGTTTTGATGTGGACATCCTCAAAGTGTTAAGGTCCATTTGATACCACTAGATCTAGGTAGTTTTCAGAGAAGACATTTAGTTTCACAGAATCTCTTACTATGCCCACCACTAACAAAACTGTACTTTCCCCACTTGATTTTTGGATGATTAAAGTCTCCACCAATGATTACATTATGACTGGGGAACTTACATACAAGCAAACGGAAGTTTTCTCTAAAATTTTCAGTTACATCAGGAGACGAGTCTGGTGGGTGATAGAATGACCCAATTACCATTTTATGCCCGCCCCTGATACTGAGTCTTGCCCAATTAATCTCACATGTAGCTTCAGTTTCTATCTCGGAGCATTTGAGTTTCTTGTCAGCTGTGACAAATACACCATCTCCATTCCCTATTAGTCAATCTTTTCAGTGTGCAATTAAGTTTTCCCCAAATATCTAATTGCTATCAATTTCAGGTTTCAACCAGCTTTCTGTACCTAGTGCTATGAGGTCTGTTCAAAATATTCTGGACCCATTCCACAAAATTTTTCTATATTTACCTTTTACTTATCATGTATGATCTCCCTCGAAATATTCTCCTCCACAACTGACACACTATCCCAATGCCATTTCCACTTCCGGAAGCAATCTTGATCCAACTCTTGCTGGATCGTGTGAAGTGCTGTGTGTGTGGATTTTCTTTTATCTTGCCTATGGTAAAAATCTTTGTCCTTTCAACTTTGGAAAAAAAAAGGTCCACAGGGGCAGGTATGGAGAGTACAGACAATGAGGCAGCACAGTGATTTCATTTTTATTCAATAATCACACACCAACAGGATGAATGTGTGGGTGCGTAATCGTGATGCAAGAGCCATGAATTGTGTCGCCATATTTCAGTCCATTTCCTTCTCATACTTTCTTACAGACATTGCAACAAGTCCCAAAAGTACCATCAATTAACAGTTTGTCCCTGTAGCATGAATTGGTAGAGAACTAATCCTTCACTGTCAAAGAAAATGATTGGCATGCCTTTGGCATTTGACTTGATCCGACACACTTTTTTTTTGTCTTGGAGAACCTTTCCCGGTCCACTGTGAAGGCTGGATCTTGGTCTCAACATCATAACTATAGACCCATGTCTCATACCTAGTTATGATTCGCTTAAGGAACATCTCGTTACAATTTGTGCGATTCGAAAGCCCTTCACAGATCGTGAGGTGAAGGTCTTTCTGGTCTCCACTCATGAGCCGTCGGGCAAACTTGGTGGCAACATGGTACATTCCAAATGCTGTATCAGTATTTCGTGTTACATTCTTCTGCAATCTCTCGGACTGTCAGTCTTTGATTGGCACGCACAATTTCATTGCCATTTGTAACCTCCCCCTCACTTATCAACCTTAATGACAGTGAAAAATTAAACCACGTTCACCTAACGGAAATTTGGGAAAGCAATTGTCACCGAAGTTAATTTGTCTGTAAAGAGGGAGGAAAGGGTTACATCTAAATGTAAGGAAAAATGCAAATTAATAGGTGAAAATTAATTTTGAGAAAAGGGTAAAATTAACAAAGAAAGTAAATGTGCGGTCATTACGTTAACAATTAATTGGCGATAATTAGATATTTGGGGAATATTACGGTCGCCAGTCCTATGGACAACAACTATAATAACTGAAAATGAAAGATTAATGCACATATAATTAGCACTAAAAGTGTGGCAACTGAAGATTAATTTAACAAAAGAATTAATAAAACTGGAAAATTGAAAGTTAATTAAGTGACTGAAATTAATAGTGAACTTTGATTCTGAAGCACTACGAAATTCAATAAAATAAGGTTAGTGTTGGGCTACCTCAACAATCATTTCAAAAGCTACTTGAATCTACACAATTTAGAAATAAGAGATTTAAATTTGAACTTGAATTGATTGATTCTGAACAATTGACAATACTAAAATTTAGTACGCACCAAGCTGAGCTGCAGTCACAGGTAAGCTAAAATATGGTAACAAAACTCGCACTCTTAATTTGTGCTTGTGTAATCTAAATATTGTAGCCAGATATGAATACTTTAATTGAACTTTGAAATTAAAGCAGTGAAATGGAATGATATTACTTTAATGCTGGCGTTTGAATTTTAACGACACTCGGGTTCATTCCAGAAAAAAAGGGACCCTGCTTGGTAATGCAATTGGGACAATGTGATTTGAACAGTTTGATAAGTTGAGGTCTGCCATACAGTTCTTAAACTTTACGTGCTTTTAGTCTTCCTTGTTGGTTGATTGAAGGTTTGCAGTCGCCGATCGGGGAGGTGGCGACAGTCACTCATTGTCGGCCGTCACTGTTGCAGAAGCTGGATGTTGGTGCGCCTTCTTCTCTACACCGTCACCAGGTGAAACAGGCTCTTGATGTGCGTCAACTAATGCTTCCTGTCCTCAACACCGTGTCAGAAACTATCATAGCAAGTCGAGCGCAATTACATGCTGCCAAACCCCGAAAGTGCGGCAACTCGCGGGAGCGTCACACAACACACCTGCTCCACTGCCCCACTCCAGCCAGACTCTGCTCTGCCAGCCCTCCACGCGGAAGAGTTAACACTACCAAAGATCCTAAACACTTTGGTTCTCCACACGACCTATCGATGTAATCGTTCGATAGCATAGTTTTCCCTAGGCCAGACCCAGCATAAAAATACAAATAATGTTTACAAAACAAACCATATATACAAAGACACAGAAACGCCATATCTTCAGGTAACAAAATAAGGAAAAAATTTATAGTGCAATAGATGGAAAAGGGAGGATATGCATTTCTGGCATTACACATTCCTGAAATGAACTTCATCGGTAGATGTCGGAGGTTGTCCTGAATGAGGGTCATCTTTAACTTCTGCTGACCATTTTTAAACAGTGTGAACCATTTGCACCACCAAATATGACTTAAGCATTCATCACGATAGGCTTCCTGCATCATTTGTTGTGTCTCTATAAAGATTTTTTTGAGTTTCATGCAAAATTTAAAGCAGATGTGTTGCTCCTCTAACTTTGCCATTTCAAAATTCACAAGATGTATGATTAATGTTCTACTCAATACAGCACTGAACAATAACTAACAAATATAACTTCCAGCAGTTGCACATTAAACACAGGCGTGTGCAGGGATGCCAGCCGCATTTTGCTCCAACACACCATTGGCGTGAAATTTGGAATGTTCTGGAAATTTTTGAATAGAACTCATATGTGAGCTTCACTGCTTTTCAGGAGCACTCCAAACTATGGCTCTTCATTGTGAATGCTTTGACAATTAAGCACTAGGATTTTAATTCTCATACCTGTGGAAGCCATTCCTTCCGATTTTACATTGATGCTGCTATGTTTCCTACAACTATCATTATCTGGACTGGAAAGAAAGTCGCCTTGTCTAAAAGAACCCTTATATGCATCCCACACACAGTCAGCTACATGACAGCAGATGTGTAGTGCACACCAAACCCATTCAGGGGTCCTACAGTTCTGACCCTATGGCGCAAGTCCTGGAAGCTGCAGCCTATATTGTCCCAGAAACTTTAAAGTCTCTGGTTCAGTCCTTTCCTTGACTCAGTACCAAAGGGCCATGGTCATTTCTGCAGCCAGTGCTGCAAATTTTGAGCTTCCTTGAAACTCCATGCACAATGTTAGTCTTCTCAACCTCCCTCTGCCAGTTGCTGGAATGATCCAAGTATGATCTTGGAACCCAGATGACAGGCACCATTTGTTCCAATGTGGACCGTAATTTGCACCCTGTTCCCTCAATGGCTGCCTCTTCAACACATTGAATGAGGCCCCCAGGCATACACACCGAGTGCAGATGGTGTCCTTTCCAGTCTCTTACTGCCATTGGCCTAAGGGGTACCTTTATTTGACATATGTTTGGACTGCCGACGATTAATAGACCCCTATACTTTTGCATTTGCCCCGTCTTCACATGTTTTCCCAAAGAGGTGAACTGAGTCCCCTGGCTTAGTTTCAGTAGAAGACAGCAACTCAAACTTGTTAGTTAGGGGGATCAGTATGACACACTGAGTCCTCCCTAGTCCCTGTCCACCCTGTACAGGATGCCTAAATTGACCATTAAAACACCACTTGCACTCAAGTGCCTGAGTAATGATGGACTGCATACTTACTGCAGAGGAGACAGGATTCACAGGAGAGGATAGTACTTTAGGTGCCTTTGGTGCTGGTACCACCAGGTACACGACTCTCTGGAGCTCTTCCAGCACATTGATTCGTAGCAGCTGACAGTCATTTGTTAGTAGTCAGGGTAATTTCCAGATGCTTATGAGTATCAACCAACTCATCATATGTTTAAGAATAGATGGGCTGCATTTCAATTGGTGCATTGTATTAAAGGACAGTGAACAAATAACTTTAAAATAAGCAAGAAATGTGCAGCACCAACAAAGCACATCTTCTGCCTGTTGCAGCCAACACAGTAGAGAATCAAGGCCTCCTCTAAAATTCATCACATTCTTCAACTACATGCATACATTTAGTTCCAGCATCATTATTCAACCATGCAGATTTATGCTTTCTGTTGTTTCTCTAAATAGCTGAAGACAAAAGGACATGGCTGCATTTGTTTCCAAATCTGATCTTGTTGCATTTCTAGACTGTTCTGATCCCCTATGGATTTTTAATGTACGAGGGTAATCCCAAAAGTAAGGTCTCTCTTTTTTTTTTTTTTTAATAAGTACATAGACCTGTTTATTTCTACAATGGTTTACATCAGTATAAAGCTTGAACATTTAGCTATTTTTCGACATAATCACTATTTCTGTTGATGCATTTTTGTAGACTATAGGCAGACTGTTTTTTTTTTAATTCCTATGGCTTTGGCGAAGAAGGATGCTGCCATTGGGGTGATTGTGGCTTGGTCTCAGGTGTAAAGTAGTATGCCCAGGTTTCGACACCCATGAAAACTGAGTCCAGAAAGTAGTCCTGTTTGGTTGCAAGGTGGTGAAGAAATGCGCGGGAAGCATCAACTCGTTGACAAATGTGGTCCTCAGTCAGCATGCAGCCGAACAGGACTTCTTTCTGGACTCAGTTTTCATGGGTGTCGAAATCTGGGCATACTACTTTACACCTGAGACCAAGCAACAATCACCCCAATGGCGGCATCCTTCTTTGCCAAAGCCATGGAAATAAAAAAAAAAAAAAAAAAAACGCAGTCTGCCGATAAAGTCATGAGAACCGTGTTTTGGGATCGGAAAGGGGTATTGTTAGTCGACTTTATGCTCACTGGGACCACAACTAACACTGACAGGTACTGTGAGAGTCTGAAAAAACTCAAATAGGCAATTCAGAACTGGATAAGAGCATCTCACAGTTGCACACACCTTCTGGTAGTTCAATGTTTCCGTTAAAATTCTGTTAGCGGTGCTTTGGGAAACCTCAGGAACCAACAAGCAGAGATCATCCAGGGTGATCCGCCAATCTTCACGCATGCTTTTCTCAACCTTCAACACTGTCTCCTCAGAAACTGACGGTCTCCCACTCCTTTATTCATTGTGAATTTCGGTCCGACCAGCTGCAAACTCTATGCACCACTTATAAACATTTTTGACATCCATGCACGACTCACCATACACTTCTGTTAATTGGCGATGGATTTCAATCGGTGCAGTGCCCTTTGCGTTCAAAAACCGAATAACTGCCCGCAATTTGCACTTGGTGGTAACATCCAACGGGAGCTCCATTCTCAACGGCTGCCAAGCCAAGAGAGAGTGCCTCAGCACGGCATGCCCATGTTTACACACAGCGCCTGAAGCACTCTCCATAACAGTGTGACCAAGTGCCACACAAACAGAGTTCTGTACTTATAAAAAAAATAGACCTTACTTTTGGGATTACCCTTGTTTATATAGCTGAGCATCTCACAGTTCTCAAATGGGTTTTGCATTAGCAGTCTGTCTATCCATCATTCAAAATGTCGTATACATATTGATTGTCAATTTTCTTTTTTATACACATCTGCAACTTAGCTTTGAAAGCACTGTTTAATTTCTCAAATGAAGTCAGTGTAATTTTTATTGTTCTGTTTATTTTGCTGTCCATAATTCTTGTTTCCAACCTGCCTAATACAAAAAAAAATTCAACAAATGGTTCTGTGACGTAATTGATAATTTATGCACTTTTCTTTTTGATGTAATTATTATATGTTATTTATTCTTATTAGAATTGATGTTAATGTCTGCAGTCAAACTTGTTCTATTAAGCTCCCCCAGTTACTGTTGTTTATCTGTACTAGGTGCAAACAGTACAATATCATCTGCAAAGTGAAATTGGTTCAGATTTCAGATATGTATTCATCCTTTATTCCAGTTAAGAAATTGAAATCGCCTAGGACAGCTGGGAATAGTTATGGTGATACCAATAAAGATGAGAAACAAGTGGAATGTACTGGTAATAGGTGAGAGAGAAGGAGAGGGGGAAGTAGATGTGGAGTACTTCTAAAATGAAACAAGCATGGTGAGGAAACTACTAGGAGATGCTTCAACATGTGCTGAAATACAAAAAAAGTTTTGAGGAAAGGTGATAATGTGACATAAGAAGTCACTTTAAATAAGTGCACCAGACAAAAAATTAGTTGCTCTCAGAGTCATCAAGCTAATACCATGTAATATCACCTGCAGCCTTCATAATAGCTTCATTCTGACAGGGAAGCATCAACAAGTTTCTACTGTGCCACATCCAGTGAGTGCGACTCATTGACTATTAGGTCCCTACAAGTGGTAGCAAGATATGTCAGAAATGGCTACAATCTAAAAATATCACTTTTGAATACAGTGTGTTGAGGAAATAACTACTAGAAATCATTAAAGAAAACAGAGTGGCATACAACGAATACACAGTAGTTGAAATGTCTAAAAAATGCAGGAAAAATTGTTCTTTGATTTCCTCTCTACCACTGCAAATTAAATGCCATTGATTTAGTTTGGGCCAGAATCAAAGGCTGTGTTGCAACAAAATGTTGTTTAAAGAACTATTACAACAAGCAGTAAGAACAGTGACTGCAGGAGAGTGGAACAAATGTATCCTTCATGTAGCCGAAAAAAGTTGAAACGCAGTTGTGGAAATTATACTTTATTATAGAGGAGAGAAAAGAGCATTTTGCTATAAACCTGAGTGAAAATACTTCAATTTCAACAGAATGAAATTAGTTTTATTCTTCCTTTAAAATTATTGTAACTGATATTGTTATCAAAACTGCTTTTGTTTGAATTTACTATGCCATGTGTGGGCTTTTTACTCTTTATTCCATTACAATGTAGCCAAAGTACACAATAAAGTGTTTCTCACAAGTGACGCATGCTTCACTGTGACATCAGCCCAGTGGTCAAATGCACAGTGCACACGAAGGATTTTCGACACCCCTGCTTTCACTGGAATGTGTGGTGGTCAGTCACATGAAACCATTTATATTGCATCCCAGCTCTCCATGAGTAGACTATAGATGCCAAGTTTCACTAACTGTTTTAAATAGTCCCAGAAATTTTCCACAGAATTAAGATTATCATTTATCAGGAAAGTCAATGTGTGGTTTGGTGCCTAAGTGTTGGCTAACAAGGAATGTATGTGTGCAGCATTGTAAGCATTGCTGTCGTCATCTTGGAAGACATGAGAGTCCACAGCATACTCATGAAGATGTAGAAGAAGGGGGAACACTTAATCACAGAGTACTGAAATAAACACCCTGGTTCATTTTCACAGTGATCTGAGTGAATGGTCCACAGTCATGGCATGAAAAACATCTCAAAAATCACAGAACCATCTACAGTCTGAACTACATTGTTCACACACTGCAGGTTAAACATTTCATTGGGCCAGAGGGGCACTTACAACCTTGTATAATGTGAAAAGAGGCAGACTTGGGACTCGCAGGACAACACCACAGGTCTACACTCAACTACTGTCCAGTTTTTGTTGCTTAGTCCATTGGAGATGGGCAGATATTTTGTGCAATGGCCTTTTGTGAGGAACCTAACTCCAAATGTATGTTGCATGCAGTTCTCTTCACAATAGTTGCTCAGAAAGTGTTCGAGATAGAACTGAAATTACTTATGGTAGAAATTCCTGTCTGGTTTCAAACTATCAATCATTGACAAGTTGACAATTGTCTCAGGTCCCTATCTGTTAGGATCTTTTCATGACCACTGCTGTGAGTAATACTTCATTCCTTGTAGACACAGTGGGCAATCTGCATTGATACACCAGACACTTACATTCACAGTAGGATCATGGTATGTCCAATTATGTTAATTTCTTTTTCCTGGTCTGTCATATCATCATGTCAACTCATCTCCGTCAGCAGTGGAGCATCACAATTGCCTCCTACTAGTTCTGCAGTATACGTCGCACAGGATACAGTGGCCGAAGTGCAGTGGCCAGTTTTTGTCCAAAGCGCTGGGCAAGTTCATTTGTTTGTTCACAAGGGAAGGACGACAAGCATTTGCCACCTTTCGGTCAGTTGGTGATAACAGAATTGATGAGCATTCTCTGCAATGTTTCTCAAACAATTTTACGGAAATTATTCAATAAAAAAATTTCATTTTGGCTTTACTTGTAGCTTTATGTGTCAGGTTCATTATGATGTGCCCATCGTTTCATTAATGGTCACTATTATGTAATATTTATGTGGAAGTAAGACACTGCGTGAAATTAAAAAAAAAATTGCAATGAAAAATAAGGGACGCTATGATTTTGCATTTGGTGCATATTACATAATATTTTGCTGCATACGAAATTTAGCTAACATATTGAATTTTTCTTTAGACTTGGGTGCAGGTCTCTATCTTTCACAAGTCTCAAGAAAAATGATCTGATGTAGCACACTCATTCGCAGTCTCACTACACCAGCAATAAAGCTAGAGTGAAATATCCACAACTTTCCTCATACTCCATAAGTGACCTGAGATACTGAAATGAGATTTTGGCAAATGATAGCACACAGAGAGGACAGTATTTTACCATGTGGTTATTTTGCAGACCTATGTTATCTATCATGTTATTCCACTAGCTGCAGATTTTTCTGATGAAAGAATGTAATTTTTAAGAGTCACTGATAGCTGCTGAAACGAGAAATGCTATGGGTTTTGGAACAACATAAGTGAAGCCATTACACATTTTGTACTGAGGATGTGCTTTTCCATATGGTACTGACCTTATTTTTCCTCAGTTTCTCACTTAATAAACCACTGTTTCAGAATTCTCTCGCAGTTGCATCTGCGCAACATGTTAGTGAGGTGAGACTGTAAACTCCATTGAGTTTTGAAAAAAGAAGCAAATTTTAACATGGCAACAAGAGAAATGTGTAGGTTTTACTCAAAATTCACCACTTGTGACACTTCTCTCATAGTTACAAATGTCTAACAACCCAGGCGAAAATAAATCACTGCATTTGCAATAGAATTCTGTTTATATACTAACCAAAGAGGTGACAGATCTTTTTGAATGGTCATCAAACAACTGTGGGAGTGAAGGGGCCCACTTAATATTTATAAAAATACGAGTGTAGGCTTCAGGTTAGAATGACACTTTCCCCTCCAGCACTTAATTTAGAACAGGTTTCTAAACTATGCTTTGTAGGAATAACAATGCAAACAGACAATAAAATTCTCCATTGTTCATTGGTACCCATTTGTCCACACTTGATCCTAATTTGTGTGTCCACATGTGAACTTATGAACTGTCCAGCATATTGTTTATCTCATTAGTTGTTATTGTTAACAATGTATCCTCAAAATGTAATATGGAAATATCAAGTTGCTCTAGAGGAACTGCAAAATGAACTTCACACTTGGTGTCCTAGTAAATGCAAATTTACTCCTATTTGCATTACAACTAATAGATCATGCTATTATAAAAGCACATCAGTAGTCAGCACATTTTCAATGCCTCCTTCACCACTTGACGTTTATGTATCACTGTCTTCTCCACACAACAGAAGAGCTAGCAACATCTGTTAGATAATACTTAGACTAAATAGCGTGACCCTTGTAACTGATATACAACTCTAAATACATTTTTTAGATTCACATGTGTGTCTGAAAGAACAGACACTACAGATGATCCATAGTTGTATGAAATACATCGAAATTTATTCACTGACTGCAAATTCCTTGACATCAGCTGTGTCAGGTATAGATCTACTACCACACAGTGACATATGAAAATCTGTGACAGGTTCAGACTCAAATCTGGATTTCCTGCTTGTCACTACTGGGTAGTAGATCTGTTCCTAACACAGCTGACCTAAAGAACTTTGCAATCAGCAACTAAATTTTGAATTCTATTGTACAGTTGTGCATCATCAATAGGATCTGTTATTTCAGACATGAATGTAAACATTACAAGCCTAGGCCAGCATACAATAACAACACTGTTCTAGTATCTTCAATGTATCATTCTCCCTATTGCAGGAATCCAAATAATGTTGCGAGCATTAGGTAATGAATGCAGTGGACTGTGATATCAGACAGTGTGACATGTGGAAGTTTTGGAGAGTGCATGGATAGCGAAAGTGGTTATGGGGACCACTTGCGAGAAGCGAACACTGATTTTCATATGTCACTCTCAGGTAGTAAATTACAACTAACACAAGTGATACCAAGAAATTCACTGTCAGTGAATAAATTTCAAAACATTTTGTAAATCTCCTGAATGTTGCCGACTGTGGACCTGAGTGCCGTTTGTAGAATATGCAACGGTGTGCCACCAGGCAGTCCAAACTTAGCTCAGAGAGCACACACGGTGTGCCCGAGGGACACGGTGTGCCTGAGGGCCTGCCTGTGTTCAGTTCAGAGCATGGCAGCAGTGCCACAATGAATCCTCAGTCCACCTCATAGAGCACAGTCAAGGGGTTAACAAGGTGGCTAATATTTTATCTGATGAGCAAATTCTCCTCTGCTAGTATTATTCCAAGGAATAGTGATAAACTGTTGTGTTAAGAGATAACAATATTGTTGTAGCAACACTATTTCCAGTAAATAAGAGATTAAATACATTTCACAAGAGTTAGTGAATGCTTGCACAAGGAATAGTTGCCCAATATGTACAGTAAATAGTGAAGTCACTGTACAGAATAAATGAGACAAGACAGCTCCATCTTAACAAGATCACACCACCTAATATGGTTTTTAAAATGTGGTACACTGTGACGGATGTTTCACAGTCAGGCCGAGACACAATAACAATAATTTTTGGGAGTAACATAAAGAAAACAAATTCATTCCATTCTTATACAACACGTCTATTATAAGTAAATATTTTGGAAAAAAATCCAAGATTGTCAGCAAATGTGACATTGAAGTGCAATATGTGGATGCAGGGTGCTGTGATGATGCTGGCTACTACAGGTTAGTTAGCTTTCAATAGGAATTAGAAAAATGAACTAGCTTTAAGGAATAGGGACAACTGCAAACAAAAGGAAACAATCATGTGTACAAATCACTGAGTAGGCGTAAAATTCTGGATATGGGTACATGACAGTTGGTGCATTTGTGAATAACAAGGTGGGCAATGGTACATGTTGCAGGTTTGTCACTGTGTGACTATCTTTTCTGCTTGTTTCAAAACTTTGGAATTTCCATGAGCTGCAGGAATCTTCAGGAAACACTTCTGTCATCTCTTTCACACTTCTATTTCTGATTTTTCTTGTGTAACAGTCAGGCAGTGGTGCTGCATATTTTCTGATATTGGACCATTACCGTAATCGTCATTAACTCTTTGGATCTTTCTCAGTTGACACACCAATTAAATGTTTTACAGTTTCTACTCAGAAGTTCTGTGTTAGCATTTTTTTCTACTACAATAAAAGTGCATTTACTACTTGGGCCTTTAACAATAATCCAAAGATCATTTTGTGGCAATGCTGAATAGTTATTTGTTAAGTGTGAGAAGGAACTAGCTGTTTAGTCCGAAATGTTACTGCTTGTTTTCTATTGTTATATTTGATAACCACTGGTTTTAGAAGGGAGGAGAGAGAAGTATTGTGACCTAATTCATTGCTTGATGTCTGAATGGACTGTATCTCATGAATAAAATAATGAACATCAAATAGAAGGGTTATTGACATCCTATATGTAACATCAGAGTGTTTCATAAGGCTGTAAAAAGACCTCTATTAGGATGTAGAGAAGCCACGTAATTCTATAGAATACAGAATATTAAACAAGCAGGAGATCTGTTCTGCATGAAGTAAAACACAGTTGCTTTACAAGGGGCTACAGACCTGTGTTGTTTTTGTTGTTCTGTTTATTTTTGGTATCTGACCAATGCACACTGACCACATTATGACCACCTGCTTAGTAGCACGTGGATTCATCCACCTTTGGAACATAGTATATCAGCAATGGTGCTTAGCATAAATTTGTTAAGTCCTTGGTAACTCTCTGGAGGTACGTGGCACTCAAACCATTGTAGCATGATTCTAAGCTTCTGACACGGGCAATTATCTCACTGGAAGACGCCACTGTTTTCAGGAAATACAGTACATCAAGGATAAAGGGATGCAAGTGGTCTGCAGTAATGTTCACACATAGTCCACAGTTATTGTGCCTTTGATCTTTACCACAGGTCCCGTAGATGCCCAGGCAAATGGTTGCCATAGCATTTGTAATTACTTCTGTAACTTCATCGTGAGGTGCCTTCGAAGAGTTTAACCCTCAAGCAGGCGCGGCTGCATATAAAGTGTGCCAACCACAAATAAAATGATTTCCATTGTTGTTTTATAATTGCAAAATCCATATGTATTGTTTCATTATTGCTTCAGCTAACACATGATAGATTGAGTTGTTATCTGCAACATAATCAGTAATCGAATAAGCATATAGCCGGGATCGGATGCAACTGCACTATTTATTTCTTCAAGAGGCATTACTACCTCGGTAACACCTGTCTATGGTAACAGAGTGACACAATGAGAGTTTATTTTATTATTGGTTAGTAAAACAGTGCTTTGGCTTATACACTCCTGGAAATTGAAATAAGAACATCGTGAATTCATTGCCCCAGGAAGGGGAAACTTTATTGACACATTCCTGGGGTCAGATACATCACATGATCACACTGACAGAACCACAGGCACATAGACACAGGCAACATAGCATGCACAATGTCGGCACTAGTACAGTGTATATCCACCTTTCGCAGCAATGCAGGCTGCTATTCTCCCATGGAGACGACCATAGAGATGCTGGATGTAGTCCTGTGGGACGGCTTGCCATGCCATTTCCACCTGGCGCCTCAGTTGGACCAGCGTTCGTGCTGGACGTGCAGACCGCGTGAGACGACACTTCATCCAGTCCCAAGCATGCTCAATGGGGGACAGATCCGGAGATCTTGCTGGCCAGGGTAGTTGACTTACAGCTTCTAGAGCACGTTGGGTGGCACGGGATACATGCGGACGTGCATTGTCCTGTTGGAACAGCAAGTTCCCTTGCCGGTCTAGGAATGGTAGAACGATGGGTTCGATGACGGTTTGGATGTACCGTGCACTATTCAGTGTCCCCTCGATGATCACCAGAGGTGTACGGCCAGTGTAGGAGATCGCTCCCCACACCATGATGCCGGGTGTTGGCCCTGTGTGCCTCGGTCGTATGTAGTCCTGATTGTGGCTCTCACCTGCACGGCGCCAAACACGCATACGACCATCATTGGCACCAAGGCAGAAGCGACTCTCATCGCTGAAGACGACACGTCTCCATTCGTCCCTCCATTCACTCCTGTCGGGACACCACTGGAGGCGGGCTGCACGATGTTGGGGCGTGAGCGGAAGACGGCCTAACGGTGTGCGGGACCGTAGCCCAGCTTCATGGAGACGGTTGCGAATGGTCCTCGCCGATACCCCAGGAGCAACAGTGTCCCTAATTTGCTGGGAAGTGGCGGTGCGGTCCCCTACGGCACTGCGTAGGATCCTACGGTCTTGGCGTGCATCCGTGCGTCGCTGCGGTCCGGTCCCAGGTCTACGGGCACGTGCACCTTCCGCCGACCACTGGCAACAACATCGATGTACTGTGGAGACCTCACGCCCCACGTGTTGAGCAATTCGGCGGTACGTCCACCCGGCCTCCCACATGCCCACTATACGCCCTCGCTCAAAGTCCGTCAACTGCACATACGGTTCACGTCCACGCTGTCGCGTCATGCTACCAGTTTTAAAGACTGCGATGGAGCTCCGTATGCCACGGCAAACTGGCTGACACTGACGGCGGCGGTGCACAAATGCTGCGCAGCTAGCGCCATTTGACGGCCAACACCGCGGTTCCTGGTGTGTCCGCTGTGCCGTGCGTGTGATAATTGCTTGTACAGCCCTCTCGCAGTGTCCGGAGCAAGTATGGTGGGTCTGACACACCGGTGTTAATGTGTTCTTTTTTCCATTTCCAGGAGTGTATTACGCAGGTTTACTTTGTCATTGTTTAATTAAACTAAGATTAAACTATGACTTTGCTCATACATCTTTAACTTGATAACATAAAGACAGCTATTTTTTACATGTGTACAAACTGTGCCACGCATCCATTCATGTTCTGAAAACCAGTGCGCCTGATCGAGGGTTAAAATAACATGCTGTAAGGATTCAAAACTGGGTATCAGGTTAGTCCTGTACACACCTGTGTTGTATAGCATTCAGTTTTTTTTAATGTTTTACTGATTCATATATTATTCACCCATAATCTAACTGTAACACACAAATGCTTTATAACACTGGAGCAGACACACATTACCTGCTCCCCCAGACCAGTGACTAAGACACATGAAGATATTCTTTGTCATCAGGTGTGGTAATCACAGTACAACTGAAATAAATTTGAAGCCCTGATGAAACCTCACTGAATCTTTAAAACTTTTGAGGGCTTACATCATCTTCAGATTAAGTAAATTAAGTGAGTTGCTTTTGCAGGGTTTGCAGAGGGTAAAAAACTGCAAAAATATCCACACATAAGGAGAATTGCACTACATTCTTTAATGCAAGTGTTTGTTAGTGGCAAAGACGGTTACATTTAATAAAAAATTTTTGAGGGATTCCATTCTCCTCCTCAAACCTACCAAAAAGAACTTCATCACTATGGTATCTCAGTAATCATTGTTATAGGGGAGTCCATGTGAATAAATGTAGACATTCACAGAAACTCAATATACGGATCTGTCTCATGCAACTGTGTTTCCTTGTTTTATGACTTTTCAGTGTGAAAACAATATGCCAATTAAACTTTGTCTTCATAGGAAAACCTTTTGTAAAATGGTCTTCAACAAGAGCTGATGTCGACTGTGGATCAATACCTCTTGAACTTGCAGTGAGACTGGCTATAAAGCTTCTTGTTTTAACTATCCAGACAGAATTTTGGTTTTGAAATTCTAAATTTGTACAGTGATGGTAGCTTTGGCAAAATGCTCTACATCTGTCTGGGTAACATCTCCAGGTTTTGTTTGGATGCACCCTTTCTTCATTACATTTCTGTAGATAGCATCCTGTCAGTGGATCACAGTTGTAATGTTGTGTGTATTGAACCTTGACTTTGAGAACTTCCTTCTGTATGTAGTTTCAGCAGTTAAGTGTCTTTGGATCAGAATGTAACCAGTGGCTTGAAAATTGTCAATGACTTACTACAGCATAGGGTCTGCAAGGACTGCTGAGCATATTGAATGATTTATGGTAGATATTGTAATAGTGTTCACCACACATAGAATTCTGAAAACCTGTGACTCTCAACAACTCATGGCCTACATCATCTTGCCCCACTGATGTAATCCTTTGGTGGACAAGGGTGTGGCATCCTTAAATTGTCTTTGAGGTATACGTATGGCCTTCCATGTGTTAGTAGTTTATTCTCCTCCATATGTATTGTGAAAATATTTAGGCTGTACTGTGAGGGTTGAATGAAAAGTAATGCCTCCACCTTCGTTAATTGGATCTGGATGGGAATATTTTAATAAATCAAATGTACAAATAATCCTTAGAATGTGATCTTTAATTACCAATATTCACTTTTCCACATGATCACCAGCCAATTGGATACATTTCTACCAACAATGAAAAAGTTTTCTGTAGCCATCACGGAAGAAGCCGACACACTGTTTCCACAACCACAGTCTCACAGTTCTCTCGTCTTCGGCAGTAGCATAATGATGTTCCACAGATCCTCTTTTATTATCGGGAACAGATGGAAGTCAGAAGGTGCTAAATCTGAACTGTATGGAGGATGCTGTACGGTGGTGAGATTCAGTGGCATGTGCACCCACCGTGCACAGATCTTCTGATAGCCAAGCAAAGTAACAATGTGACCCACATATTCTTGTGAAATGCTGATTGTGCTTGCAGTTTCTCTCTGAGTGATACGACGATCATCCTGAATCAATCTGGCAACATTTTTCTTGTGAAACTCGGTGGTTGCTGTCACAGGATGTCCAACTCTTTGTTTGTCACACAGGTCAGATGCTCCTGCCACAACATCTTTAAACTCACTCGCACAATGACGCACAGTACTCACATCAACACAATCACCATAAACTGCTTTCATTCTCTGATGAATCTCCTTTGGGGTGACACCTGCTGTCAAGAATTCGATGACTGCACATTGCTTAAATCGCATTGACTGACTGACTGCACAGGTTTCCATACTTTGCACTGTAACAACACAACCATTCAATGCTAAGGCTTCCCACCAACTGAAGCTGTAGAGAAGAGGCTACGGAACAAGCCAGTACCTACCGCATACCAATGCTGCCAACTGTTGAAGAGTTACAAAGGTGCAGGCATTACTTTTCAGTCAGCCCTCATGCAATAGGAGTGTAATTTATCTGTGAAGTTTGTTGGTCTGCCACTTTTTTCTTGTTGCCAAGCTTGTAATCACATAGCAGCTGAATTTCAAATGAGAGACTTGTTGGTTTCCTCTGAGAGACTTTATCGAGTGTATTACTTCCATGGAAATGGCCTTTTTGAACTCTCACTAGCGGAAGATAATCTGACAGCTTTTGACCCACTCTTTTATGCCTCTGTATATTCAGATACTACTTTTCTTTCAGTGACAGTATTGCCAGTGATGTATATTTTGATATTTTCCTTGTTGCATTTTGTGCTGTTATTTGTTGTGATATAGCTTGCAGGTATCTGGTGCTTTCAGTACTCATATGGTTGCAACTGGAGTGAAAGTAACAGTTGGTTGTCCTGCAACAACAGTTGCTGAGGCATATATTCATGTATATCCAGTTGCTTTGCATCTGAATGAAGATGTTTCTAGATAACAAGGTGACGGGATAGCTATATCTATTTAAATAACTTATTCACTTCAGTATAAGACAGTCACTTGAAGGCTTTAATCTCCTGCTTTTTCCTCCTCAAAAAATGATGAGTTTTGGCTTTCAAGATTGCAGGAGCTATTGAAGCAAATATCAGGAAACTTGGGCATAACTCTTGCTTTGTGGATTGCCTTTGTGCATTTACCACATTGACAGCATGTCATGTGCATGCATTACACGCCCATACTGATGGCATTTGAAATGCCAAAAGGGATATTGTAAAGGATAGCCACACTCACAATAAAGCCTACCACTTCTCAAACTTCTTTATGATGTTTCTGTCATTTGTGAGGTTTTTTTTTAACTTCTGGTACTTCAGAAGCTATCCAGCTACTTAATCTGGCATCACAAAAACCAGCACCCTACTTATATAGTGATGTGTAATTAAAAAGGTGGATATATGATTGCCCATTGCACAAGACTCAGCCATTGCCTAACCTGATAACTGACAATGCTGGGGTAATAACTAATTTGGCCACTGTTTCTGCTTCAGACTCACTCTAGAAAAATTATACACTTGGAGAACTCTCTCTTTCACTTCTTAAAGTAAAACCTGTTGTGCTTGCTTCAGCTAGTGTCTAGTCACTTGAGAATTAGACAAGAACAGAAATTGGGGGAAGCTAAGCAAAAGCTGAAATGCTTAACTCCATTTTCAAAAGTTCCTTCACAAAGGAAAACCCAGGAAAATCACCTCAATTTAATCCTTCTGCCATTGAAAAGATGAGTTAAATAAGTGTTAGTGTCAAGGGTATTGAGATATAGTTGAAATTGTTAAAACTGAGCTAAGCACCAGGGTCTGTTGGGATCCCCATCAGATTCTATTCTGAATTAATTGCTGCGTTAGCCCCACTACTAACTATAAACTACCATAGATTGCCAAACAGAAAACCTTGCTCAGTAGTTGTAATCAAGCAAGGGTAATATAAGTGATCCACAAAACTGCTGTCCAATATCCTTGACATCAATTTGTTGTAGAATCTTATAACATATTCTGAGCTCAAACATAATGAGGTATCTTGAACAGAATGACCTCCTCCATTCTCATCAGCATGCATTCCAAAATCATGAATCAGGTAGAACACAATCTACACGTCTCTCACATGATATAAATAATGCTTTGGATCAATTCAGTCATGTAGATACAACATATTTTGATTTCGGAAAAGCATTTGAGTCAGTACCAAATCTATGATTATTGTTTAAAGTAAGATCATATGGTGTATCAGGAAAAAGTTACGACTGGATTGAATACTTTTTGGTATGGAGGTTACCTTGGGTAAAGAGCCATTGTCAAATGTAGAAGTAATTTCAGGTGTGCCCCAGGAAAGTGTGTTGCGACTACTGCTGTTCATGTTGTATATTGATGATGTCATGGACAATACTAATAGTAACCTCAGACTTTTTATAGATGATGCAGCTGTCAGTAATAAAGAACTGTCCAAAAGAATCTACATAAATATGCAGTCAGATCTTGATAAGACTTCAAAGAGGTGCAGAAATTGGCAACTTGCTTTAAATGTTCCGAAATGTAAATTTGAGCACTCCACAAAATGAAAAAAATGAAGTATCTTATAACTATAATATCAATGAGTCACAGTTGGAATCGGCCAACTCATACAAAAAATGGGTGTAACACATTACGGTTTGTGAAATGGAATGATCATACAGGCTTAGTCATGGGTACAACAGTCTTTGGTTTATTAGTAGAATACTGGAGAAATGCTATCAGTCTGCAAATCTCTCATGCGACCCATTCTAGAATACTGCTGAAGTGTGTGGGACCCATAACAAATATCAATAATGGGGGATATCTGGCATGTACAGAGAAGAGCAGGATGAAGAGTCACATGTTTGTTTGACCAGTGAAATAGTGTCATAGAGATGCTGAAGAAACTCAACTGACACTCTCTTCAAGACAAATGTAACTGATCCCAAGGAAGCCTACTTACAATGTTTCAAGAACTGGCTTTCATTGATGACCCTAGGAATATACAATAACCGCCTTTGTATGACTCACAAAGGGATCATGAGGACAAGATTAGATTAATAACAGCATGCATAGGGGCATTTAAACAATCATTCTTTCTGCCCTTCATGTGTGAATGGAACAGGGCAAAAACCTAATAACATGTACAATGGGATGTAAGCTCTGTCATTATTTCATAGTGGTTGCAAATTATAGATGTAGATTCAGATGTAGATGTCACCCATAATGAACACTACAATGGCTGAGTACCTTCACCACACCTAAACTAACATGAAAATCAATGCTATGTGCTCTATAACACCCCAAAACACACACTACAGACTGACCTGGAAAATGATGCTATTGGCTCGAGCATTGTGTAGTTCAATCCCCCTTGCCACTGTGCAGCAACCTACCAACTACCATCTTACGCACACACTACTATTAACAAGGGAAGAAGACATCCAACTTGAACATGGTTAACTTCCCTTCTGTTATGAATTCAGCTTGTTCCATCATTGGGCACACAGCAGTTCGCACCAAGAGAAGGAACCAGCCAAAAACTCACTTCTGCAACATAATATAGAACAACCTATTGGTCACAGTAAGTCGATGACAAACAGGGGTGTGTGACTTGGTTACAACACAGACCTTCCGGTGCTGTGTACTTGAATTCCAGCCGCACATAGTTGGCCTGTTCTATCTGCCCTTACCGTTGATGTTATTGCTCTTATGCTGTACTCTCATAAGTGAAACCCGACTGGAACTTTGCATGAACACAACAATAATCCAGAAGGGGGTGGTACAGCGTTAAAGAAGGAACAAACAAATCTCATAGAATCAAATATATTATTGAGACATACATTACAGAATTTAAACAAAACTGACAGTAGTACTCACAGAAATAAAAGAAGCTTGTGCGACTGCAACTAATTCTGACTGATAAGACAAATGCGCCCTACTTACCAAATTAGCTGCTTGTATCTAAAAGTCAGTGAATTCTCGGTGGGGGGGGGGACAACTCTAACCACTCAGTCACATCCATATGGCCATCAGCAATAAGCTACTGCATCAGTGTGCCAATACACAACTATGCAATCAGCATCATCCAACTTACTGAAATTTGGGTGAGTGATGATGTATGACTTGCCATATATACTATGTTCACTTAATCACCACTCTCTAAGACTGTAGATATTGTCATCAGCAAAAACACACTTTGAAGCGCCAGTTAAAAGCCACTGTCTATGCGACTGTGCATGCTGAGATTTAATCAACATCAAATGAACAAATACAAAGCTTATGCTGTAACTAAGTTGGACTGCCATCTGACATAGGTCTAACCTCAGGCAACACCGATGCGTCCTCTTCTCTATGCAGAGGTCTGTCACCCCTACTTGTAACTTTTTGGGCTTCTGTGATGTCAGCCAAGTCGCTTTACTAATGGTTCTCATATCAAAACTGTAATGTCCTACATCGGTTCTTCCAGTGGAAACTCTACCAGAACACTATAGTGGAACCTCACATAGTGATTATAATTCATTCCAGAATTTTACTTGTAGTATAAAACACTCATTAAGTGAAACAATTTATTCCATATAAATTAAAATAAAATACGATAATCCGTTCCAAGCAGAAAAAGTACTAAAAGTTTTATCTTATTCATGCCGTTTATTGAAAGAAAATTATACATACAGTATTATGCACTTTATTATTCATGATACGTTATTTGTTTCTACCGACACTTGGCGAAAATATGACACAGCATTATCGTCAAATAAATGTGTAGTGTGCTTAGCTACTGATTTATTGGGGGTGATGATTTTCATTGTATTGTGCAATCAATTCCAATGCTTTCAGCATTTCTATTATTGCACCAGAATACAAAACCATTGTTTAGATACTCTTGTCACAGCCTTTGAAGCATTTACTTCCTTAATCTTGTCCTTGTTCTTGAGGATAGTGCAAATAGTTGATGTAGACCAATTTTATGTACATGCTAATCAGCAACACTCACACCACATTCACATTTTTCAGCGAATTTATGTTTCATTTCTAAGGTCATTTTCTCTCTCTTATGATTATCTTATTGTATTTTATCTTTGGAGACATTTCTACAAAGGTTATTAAAATTTGCACAAAAAAAAAAACACTATGTGAATACAAGTTTAGAAAAATGTTTGATTACAAGCTGCACTAAGATTGTAACAGAATGAGTGCTAAACCCAGACTGCAGTACATACTAAAGACACTTTTCATATGCTCCTGCTGACACTGAAAGATGTTCATATTGTTGAACATTTCCCTCGCCACGGGCAACTGGCTGGTGCCCTCACACTAAATTGTCATCACTCATTATGCAAAACATTGTCATTATGCAAGTCTTTTTTTAAAATTTATTTTGCTCGTTATGTGAGTGGTACATCATGGGAAGTGCCTGTTAAGTGAAGTTCCACTGTATTTGGTGAGAATAGATTGTTGCTCATGGTAATGATAACACTACAAGCTGCAGACACACACAACAAAAAAATGTTACACAACAAGCTTTCAGCCAAAGCCTGCTTCAGAAAGGAAATGAAAAACACACACACATTCACACATGCAAGCATACCTCAACCACACATAACTGCCATCCTGCCACTATGAGCAGAATGCCACTTTATCACTTAGTGTGGAAGCAGCAATATGGAGTGTGGAAGGTGGAGGGATAGCAAGATATGGGTGGGGATAGAGGAGTCAGTGCTGCCTGGAAGAGTATGCAGGTTCAAGGTGGTAGGACAAGGCTGCCATGTGCATCAGGGGGCTGTGTGTGGGAGGAAGAGGAGGGTAGGGGAACGGGGAGCGGAAAAGGAGAGGAGTGCAGAAGGGGAAAAGACTGGCAGATGCGTTGGCAGTGTGTGGTGCACAAAGAGGATGATGAGACATGAATTGGGAGGGGGGGATAGGGCAAAGGGGACAGAAACTGTTGCGTGGAGGTTGTGGGGACAGAAAGTTACCAGAGGTTGAGGCCGGGATGATTTCGGGAGAGGAGTATATGTTGTAAGGATAACTCCCATCTGCGCAATTTAGAAAGGCTGCTGATGGCAGGGAAGATCCAGATGGCACAGGTTGTGAAGCAACCACTGAAATCAAGCATGCTCAGCTGCATGTTGTGCCATAGGCTGCTCCCCACTACAGTTTGGCATTAGCCATTCATCCTGGAGAACAGCTGGTTGGTAGTCACACCAATATAAAAGGCTGTGCAATGATTCCAGTAGATCTGATATATAACATGGCTGCTTTCACATGTTGCCAAGATTCTGAAGGAGTGGAGTAAGCCTGTTGCAGGGCTGGAGAAGGAAGTCTGTGTGGGTGGATTGCACCTGAGTCTTCCTTACGAGTATGATCCCTGTGGCAAGGGGTTGGTATTGGAAACAGCATACGGATGGACTAGGATGTTGTGAAGGTATGTGTGTGATGGAACACTACTTTAGAATGGTTGTGAAAAGTCTTGGGTAGGATGCTCTCCATTTCAATTCACGATGATACACATAATCCAGTCCCTGATGAAGGATGTGTTCCAGTTGTTACAGTCTGGGGTAGTATTGGGTGATGATGAGGTGTTAGTTTCTAGATGGTTCTTGGGGATGGTGGGAGGACTGGGGGTTGAACTGAATTGAATTTTATTAGATCCAGCAGGTTTACATGGTGTACAGTGAATGCGCAAGTAATATAGGACATGTCAAAAATACAAAAACCTTCATTATCACATTCTTCCTAACTACACTAACATAACTGATTATAATTAACAATATTTATAAATTTAATGTGAACAGTGTTCATCAACATTGCAAAATTCCTTTCCCAAAAGATAGTCTTTTAGGTTCTTTGAAAACATAATGTCATGTATGTTGTTACACAGCTTTTTAGGCAGACTTCTTAGTAATTTGATACCTGAGTACTGGGGTCCTTTTTCAAGCATTGTCAGTCGGTGGTGTACGCTTCGTATGTCATTCTTCCTCCCGTGTGTGCACAGGGATACAGGACAGTAAATCTGTTTGTGCACTAGATCTGGAGATAGAGACTGTCTGTGAAGGCCATGATTCAACCTTCAGCATACTGGACAAGGGAGCTGTCATCACTGCAGATACACAGTCCCTGGTTGGTCAGGCTGTGTGAAAGGGACTTTTTGGTATGGATGGGAAGGTAGCTGTTGAAATGCAGATACTGTTGGTGGTTTTAATGTGGGCAGAGGTCTGGATGGAGCCATCAGAGAGGAGGAGGTCAACATCTAGTAAGGCAGCAGACTCGGTTGAGGAGGACCAGGTAAAGCAGGTGGGAGAGGGGTGTTGAGGTTGTGAATGAATGGGGATAAGGTGTCTTGGCTCTGAGTTCAGATCATAATGGTATCAGCAATGAACCTGAACCAGACAAGAGATTTGCAGTTTTGGGAGGATAGGATTTCTTCTAGATGGCCCATAAACACGTTGGCATAAAAGGGTGCCATGCAGGTGCCCATGGCTGTGCCATCAGATTTGTTTTTGGTCACATTTTCTTCCAAGGAGAAGTAGTTGTATGTTAGGGTAAAGTTAAATATGGTGTATAAGGAATGAGGTGGTGGGTTTGGACTTGAAGGATGTTGGGAGAGGTAGTGTTCAACAGCAGCAAGACAATGGGCATGGGAGATGTTGATGTATGGGGAAGTGGCATCAACAGTAATGAGTAGGGATGGGAGAGAGCCGATAAAGGAAGTGGTCAGTACCTTTGACATGAGAGGATAGCTTTTGGGCAACTGGCTGGGGGTGTTGGTCCACATTGGCTGCAATTCTTTCAGTAGGAGCAGAATAACCAACTACAATGTGGCTTCCAGGATTGTTGGACTTGAGGATTCTGGGGAGCATGTAGAAGATGAGTGTGCAGAGTGTCTTAGGGGTGAGGAGGAAAACAGATTCAAGGAATAGGTTCTGGAGAGAACCTAAGGCTTTAAGCAGGGATTGGTGGTTATGTTGGACTTCTGAGATGGGATCACTGTGCCAGAATTTTATTGGTGGAAAAGTCAGACAATTACCAGAAGCCTTTAGCCAGATAGCCAGTGGGATTCATAATGACAGTGGTGGAAACTTTGTTTGCACGAAGGTTTATTAGGTCAGGATCAGTTTTGAGACTGTGTACGGCTGTCCTCTCTTCTGTTGAAAGGTTGGTTTCCTTAAGAAGGGACCTGTGAAAGGACAACGAGATCAAGTTGGATGAAAGGAATTCCTGGAAGGTGATCAGGGAGCAATTAGGTGGATGCAGAGAGGATCACAGTTCATTGGTGGTGTGAACTGGAAGAGGAAGGCTTCAATGCTGAGGTTAGTTGTGTTTGGTTCGAGGGATTGGTTGCAAAGAAGTGTTTCCTTTGCAGGAATAAGCAGAAGGATAACGTGTCCAACAAGTTTCAGCTCTGTCCACATTAATACCAACAGCCACCATCAATACCAACAGCCACCATCAATATATGAATTTTGACAGCTGCTATTCCTTCCCCACCAAAATGTCCCTCCTACACAACCTGGCCACCCATGGACAGTGTATCTGTAGTGACAAGGACTACCTTTCCCAGTATGCTGAAGGTTTCACAAAGACCTTCACAGATATGTGCTATCCCCAGACCTAGTCTGCATACAGATTTCCCATGTGATTTCCCCATTCACCACCAATCTTCCCACCACCCCCAAGAACCAGCTACAAAGGAGTGCCCCCTTCATCACACAATACTACCCTGGACTGGAACACTGAACCACATCCTTTCTCAGAGCATTGATTATCTGTCATCATGCCATAAAATGAGGGACATCATACCCAGGACCTTTCCCAACCCCTTAAAGTGGTGTTCTGTCACTCATGCAACAACAATGCAACATTATAGTCCATCCCTATGCTGCACCCAATCCCAACACCTTGCCACAGGGATCATACGCCTGTGGACACCCATTGCAGCACTTCCTTCTCTCGTCCTCTCTGAAGCTTATCCGACTCCATCAGACACTGGGCTACATGTAAAAGCAACCATGTCATATACCAGCCATATTCTGCCAACAGACTGCTTTCAACTCATTATCAGCACAGCAGAATTTAAGTATCTGTTGATGCCATCCATTTTCATTTCCAAGCCTTGTTGGGGATTTCTTTTATTGTCTAATTTGACTTGTCTCTTGGGAGGTCTGCAAGTGGTGCTTGCTATGTTTTCCATTGTCTCTGCTATTTATTCATCTTAGCTCTGGGCTCCCGAAGTCAGAATCAACAGAAGTTGGACATCTTTTGGCAAACAGTGTATAGTCTACAGTTTCTGCCTAAATTTCTGAAAACACAATGTGCTGCTACCCAGTTGTTGCACTTGGTCTGTCATTTGCAAACGATGAGTTTCAGTATTCCCAGACTTCAATTTCCACAAAATAACGTAATTATTAGCTACCCTTGCACTGCAAATCACCCCCAGTCACAATTATCTACTGTTTCTATGGCTGCTGACAACAGTTAATTTTTGACTTCTGTTTATTCTCTGTAAGCTTGCTTGTAGTGCTTTTCACTAATGCAAACAACAAGCATTCAACTGCAGAATAAAGATGAATTTGTTAGTATTAATACAAAAATATATATGTTCAATTTAATATGAGGCATACTTCTCACAAAAATTAACAGCTATTTCATTCCGTTTAGTCCTAAGTGGTAAACTGAGGCAGATGTAACCTGAAAACTCAAATTACATTACTGAATAAATAATAATAATTGTTGTATATTAAAAACAAATATTCCAAGACTTACCAAGTGGGAAAGCACCGGTAGACAGGCACAATAAATAAAACACACACACAGAATTTCTAGCTTTCGCAACCGACGGTTGCTTCTTCAGGAAAGAGGGAAGGAGAGGGAAAGACGAAAGGATGTGGGTTTTAAGGGAGCGGGTAAGGAGTCATTCCAATCCCGGGAGCGGAAAGACTTACCTTAGGGGGAAAAAGGGACAGGTGTAAATTCGCGCGCGCGCACACACACACACACACACACACACACACACACACACACACACACACTCACACACACACACACACATCCATCCGCACATACACAGACACAAGCAGACATTTCTAAAAGCAAAGAGTTCGGGCAGAGATGTCAGTCGAGGTGGAAGTACAGAGGCAAAGAAGTTGTTGAAAGACAGGTGAGGTATGAGCGGCGGCAACTTGAAATTAGCGGAGGTTGAGGCCTGGCGGATATCGAGAAGAGAGGATATACTGAGGGGCAAGTTCCCATCTCCAGAGTTCGGATAGGTTGGTGTTGGTGGTTAGTATCCAGATAACCCGGACGGTGTAACACTGTGCCAAGATATGCTGGCCGTGCACCAAGGCATGTTTAGCCACAGGGTGATCCTCATTACCAACAAACACTGTCTGCCTGTGTCCATTCACGTGAATGGACAGTTTGTTGCTGGTCACAGTGTAGGCAGGTCAGTTGGTAAATCACGTGGTTGCTTTCACATGTGGCTCTGCCTTTGATCGTGTACACCTTCAGGGTTACCGGACTGGAGTAGCTGGTGGTGGGAGGGTGCATAGGACAGGCTTTACACCGGGGGCGGTTACAATGGTAGGAGCCAGAGGGTAGGGAAGGTGGTTTGGGGATTTCATTGGGATGAACCAAGAACCCCATGAACCATGGACCTTGTCGTTGGTGGGGAGGCTTGCATGCCTCAGCGATACAGATAGCTGTACCGTAGGTACAACCACAACGGAGGGGTATCTGTTGAGAGGCCAGACAAACGTGTGGTTCCTGAAGAGGGGCAGCAGCCTTTTCAGTAGTTGCAAGGGCAACAGTCTGGATGATTGACTGATCTGGCCTTGTAACAATAACCAAAACGGCCTTGCTGTGCTCGTACTGCGAACGGCTGGAAGCAAGGGGAAACTACGGCCGTAATTTTTCCCGAGGGCATGTAGCTTTACTGTATGATTAAATGATGATGGCGTCCTCTTGGGTAAAATATTCCGGAGGTAAAATAGTCCCCCATTCGGATCTCCGGGTGGGGACTACTCAAGAGGATGTCGTTATCAGGAGAAAGAAAGCTGGCATTCTACGGATCGGAGCGTGGAATGTCAGATCCCTTAATCGGGCAAGTAGGTTAGAAAATTTAAAAAGGGAAATGGATAGGTTAAAGTTAGATATAGTGGGAATTAGTGAAGTTCGGTGGCAGGAGGAACAAGACTTCTGGTCAGGTGACTACAGGGTTATAAACACAAAATCAAATAGGGGTAATGCAGGAGTAGGTTTAATAATGAATAGGAAAATAGGAATGCAGGTAACCTACTACAAACAGCATAGTGAACGCATTATTGTGGCCAAGATAGATACGAAGCCCACACCTACTACAGTAGTAAAAGTTTATATGCCAACTAGCTCTGCAGATGACGAAGAAATTGAAGAATTGTATGATGAAATAAAAGAAATTATTCAGATAGTGAAGGGAGACGAAAATTTAATAGTCATGGGTGATTGGAATTCAAGTGTAGGAAAAGGGAGAGAAGGAAACGTAGTACGTGAATATGGACCGGAACAAAGAAATGAAAGAGGAAGCCGTCTGGTAGAATTTTGCACAGGGCCCAACTTAATCATAGATAACACTTGGTTTCAGAATCATGAAAGGAGGTTGTATACATGGAAGAACCCTGGAGATACTAAAAGGTATCAGATAGATTATATAATGGTAAGACAGAGATTTAGGAACCAGGTTTTAAATTGTAAGATATTTCCAGGGGCAGATGTGGACTCTGACCACAATCTATTGGTATGAACTGTAGATTAAAACTGAAGAAACTGCAAAAAGGTGAGAATTTAAGGAGATGGGACCTGGATAAACTGAAAGAACCAGAAGTTGTACAGAGTTTCAGCGAGAGCATAAGGGAACAATTGACAGAAACAGGGGAAAGAAATACAGTAGAAGAAGAATGGGTAGCTTTGAGGGATGAAGTAGTGGAGGCAGCAGAGGATCAAGTAGGTAAAAAGACGAGAGCTAGTAGAAATCCTTGGGTAACAGAAGAAATATTGAATTTAATTGATGAAAGGAGAAAATATAAAAATGTAGTAAATGAAGCAGGCAAAAAGGAATACAAACGTCTCAAAAATGAGATAGACAGGAAGTGCAAAATGGCTAAGCAGGGATGGCTAGAGGACAAATGTAAGTACATAGAGGCTTATCTCACTAGGGGTAAGATAGATACTGCCTACAGGAAAATTAAAGAGACCTTTGGAGAAAAAGAACCACTTGTATCAATATCAATAGCTCAGATGGAAACCCAGTTCTAAGCAAAGAAGGGAAAGCAGAAAGGTGGAAGGAGTATACAGAGGGTCTATACAAGGGCGATGTACTTCAGGACAATATTATGGAAATGGAAGAGGAGGTAGATGAAGATGAAATGGGAGATATGATACTGCCTGAAGAGTTTGACAGATCACTGAAAGACCTAAGTCGAAACAAGGCCCCAGGAGTAGACAACATTCCATTGGAACTACTGACGTCCTTGGGAGAGCCAGTCCTGACAAAACTCTACTATCTGGTGAGCAAGATATATGAAACAGGCGAAATACCCTCAGACTTCAAGAAGAATATAATAATTCCAATCCTAAAAAAAGCAGGTGTTGACAGATGTGAAAATTACTGAACAATTAGTTTAATAAGCCACAGCTGCAAAATACTAACTCAAATTCTTTACAGACGAAAGGAAAAACTAGTGGAAGCCAACCTTGGGGAAGATCAGTTTGGATTCCGTAGAAATACTGGAACACGTGAGGCAATACTGACCTTACGACTTATCTTAGAAGAAAGATTAAGGAAAGGCAAACCTACGTTTCTAGCATTTGTAGACTCAGAGAAAGCTTTTGACAATGTTGACTGCAATACTCTCTTTCAAATTCTAAAGGTGGAAGGGTAAAATACAGGGAGCGAAAGGCTATTTACAATTTGTACAGAAACCAGATGGCAGTCATAAGAGTCGAGGGGCATGAAAGGGAAGCAGTGGTTGGGAAAGGAGTGAGACAGGGTTGTAGCCTCTCCCCGATGTTATTCAATCTGTATATTGAGCAAGCAGTAAAGGAAACAAAAGAAAAATTCGGAGTAGGTATTAAAATCCATGGAGAAGAAATAAAAACTTTGAGGTTCGCCGATGACATTGTAATTCTGTCAGAGACACCAAAGGACTTGGAAGAGCAGTCGAACGGAATGGACAGTGTCTTGAAATGAGGATATAAGATGAACATAAATAAAAGCAAAATGAGAATAATGGAATGTAGTCGAATTAAGTCGGGTGATGCTGAGGGAATTAGATTAGGAAATGAGACTCTTAAAGTAGTAAAGGAGTTTTGCTATTTGGGGAGCAAAATAACTGATGATGGTCGAAGTAGAGAGGGTATAAAATGTAAACTGGCAATGGCAAGGAAAGCGTTTCTGAAGAAGAGAAATTTGTTAACATCGAGTATAGATTTAAGTGTCAGGAAGTCATGTCTGAAAGTGCTTGCATGGAGTGTAGCCATGTATGGAAGTGAAACATGGACAATAAATAGTTTGGACAAGAAGAGAATAGAAGCTTTCGAAATGTGGTGCTACAGAAGAATGCTGAAGATTAAATGGGTAGATCACATAACTAATGAGGAAGTACTGAAGAGGATTGGTGAGAAGAGAAGTTTGTGGCACAACTTGACCAGAAGAAGGGATCGGTTGGTAGGACATGTTCTGAGGCATCAAGGGATCACCAATTTAGTATTGGAGGGCACCGTGGAGGGTAAAAATCGTAGAGGGAGACCAAGAGATGGATACACTAAGCAGATTCAGAAGGATGTATGTTGCAGTAGGTACTGGTAGATGAAGAAGCTTGCACTGGATAGAGTAGCATGGAGAGCTGCATCAAACCAGTCTCAGGACTGAAGACAACAACAACAACGAACCAAGAGGTTACGAAGGTTAGGTGGACAGCGGAAAGACACTCTTGGTGGAGTGGGGAGGATTTCATGAAGGCTGGATCTCATTTCGGGGCAAGATTTTAGGAAGTCGTATCCCTGTTGGAGAGCCACATTCAGAGTCTGATCCAGTCCCGGGAAGTATCCTGTTACAAGTGGGGCACTTTTAGGTTTCTTCTGTGAGAGGTTCTGGGTTTGAGGGGATGAGGAAGTGGCTTTGGTTATTTGCTTCTATACCAGGTCGGGAGGGTAGTTGCGGGATGTGAAAGCTGTATTCAGGTTGCTGGTGTAATGGTTCAGGGATTCAGGAATGGAGCAGATTCGTTTGCCATGAAAGCCTAGGCTGTAGGGAAAGGACCGTTTGATATGGAATGGGTGGCAGCTGTCATAATGGAGGTACTGTTGCTTGTTGGTGGGTTTGATGTGGACAGATGTGTGAAGCTGGCCATTAGACAGATGGAGGTCAATGTCAAGGAAAGTGGCATGGGATTTGGAGTAGGACCAGGTGAACCTGATGGAACCAAAGGAGTTGAGGTTGGAGAGGAAATTCAGGAATTGTTCTTCACTGTGAGTCCAGATCATGAAGATGTCGTCAATAAATCTGTACCAAACTTTGGGTTGGCAGGCTTGGGTAACCAAGAAGGCTTCCTCTAAGCAACCCATAAATAGGTTGGCATACGAGGGGGCCATCCTGGTACCCATGGCTGTTCCCTTTAATTGTTGGTATGTCTGGCCTTCAAAAGTGAAGAAGTTGTGTGTCAGGATGAAGCTGGCTAAGGTGACGAGGAAAGAGGTTTTAGGTAGGTTGGCAGGTGATCGGCATGAAAGGAAGTGCTCCATTGCAGCGAGGCCCTGGACGTGCGGGACATTTGTGCATAGGGAAGTGGCATCAATGGTTACAAGTATGGTTTCCGGGGGTAACAGACTGGGTAAGAATTCCAGGCGTTCAAGAAAGTGGTTGGTGTCTTTGATGAAGGATGGGAGACTGCATGTAATGGGTTGAAGGTGTTGATCTACGTAGGCAGAGATACGTTCTGTGGGGGCTTGGTAACCAGCTACAATGGGGCAGCCGGGATGTTTGGGTTTGTGAATTTTAGGAAATAGGTAGAAGGCAGGAGTGCGAGGTGTCGGTGGGGTTAGGAGTTTGATGGAGTCAGGTGAAAGGTTTTGTAGGGGGCCTAAGGTTCTGAGGATTCCTTGAAGCTCCGCCTGGACATCAGGAATGGGGTTACCTTGGCAAACTTTGTATGTAGAGTTGTCTGAAAGCCGACGCAGTCCGTCAGCCACATACTCCCGACGATCAAGTACCACAGTCGTGGAACCCTTGTCAGCCAGAAGAATGATGATGGATCGGTCAGCTTTCAGATCACGGATAGCCTGGGCTTTGGCTGTGGTGATCTTGGGAATAGGATTAAGGGTTTTTTAGAAAGATTGAGAGGCAAGGCTGGAAGTGAGAAATTCCTGGAAGGTTTGGAGAGAGTGATTTTGAGGAAGAGGAGGTGGCTCCCGCTGTGATGGAGGATGGAACTGTTCCAGGCAGGGTTCAATTTGGATAGTGTCTTGGGGAGCTGGATCATTAGGAGTGGGATCAGGATTATTTTTCTTCGTGGCAAAGTGATATTTCCAGCAGAGACTACGAGTGTAGGACAGTAAATCTTTGACAAGGGCAGTTTGGTTGAATCTGGAAGTGGGACTGAAGGTGAGGCCTTTGGATAGGACAGAGGTTTTGGATTGGGAGAGAGGTTTGGAGGAAAGGTTAACTACTGAATTGAGGTGTTGTGGTTCCAGATTGTTTTGACTAGAATTTTTTGACTTTCCGGGACTGGATCAGACTCTGAATGTGGCTCTCCAGCAGGGATACGACTTGCTAAAATCCAGCCCCGAAATGAGATCCATCCTTCATTAAATCCTCCCCACTCCACCAAGAGTGTCTTTCTGCCGTCCACCTAACCTTCGGAGCCCCTTGGTTCATCCCTATGAAATCCCCAAACCACCTTCCCTACCCTCTGGCTCCTACCCTTGTAACCGCCCCCGGTGTAAAACCTGTCCTATGCACCCTCCCACCACCACCTACTCCATTCCTGTAATCCGGAAGGTGTACACGATCAAAGGCAGAGCCACATGTGAAAGCAACCACGTGATTTACCAACTGACCTGCCTACACTGTGACGCTTTCTATGTGGGAATGACCAGCAACAAACTGTCCATTCACATGAATGGACACAGGCAGACAGTGTTTGTTGGTAATGAGGATCACCCTGTGGCTAAACATGCCTTGGTGCACGGCCAGCACATCTTGGCACAGTGTTACACCGTCCGGGTTATCTGGATATTTCCCACCAACACCAACCTATCCGAACTCCGGAGATGGGAACTTGCCCTTCAGTATATCCTCTCTTCTCGATATCCGCCAGGCCTCAACCTCCGCTAATTTCAAGTTGCCACCGCTCATACCTCACCTGTCTTTCAACAACTTCTTTGCCTCTGTACTTCCGCCTCGACTGACATCTCTGCCCGAACTCTTTGCTTTTACAAATGTCTGCTTGTGTGTGTGTGTGTGTGTGTGTGTGTGTGTGTGTGTGTGTGTGTGTGTGTGTGTGTGTGTGTGTGTGTGTGTGTGGGCGCGCGCGCGCGAGTTTACACCTGTCCTTTTTTCCCCCTAAGGTAAGTCTTTCCGCTCCCGGGATTGGAATGACTCCTTACCCTCTCCCTTAAAACCCACATCCTTTCGTCTTTCCCTCTCCTTCCCTCTTTCCTGAAGAAGCAACCGTCAGTTGCGAAAGCTAGAAATTCTGTGTGTGTGTTTGTGTGTTTTATTTATTGTGCCTGTCTACCGGCACTTTCCCGCTTGGTAAGTCTTGTAAGCTTTGTTTTTAATATATTTTTCCCATGTGGAAGTTTCTTTCTATTTTATTTACATAATAATTGTTGTTATGGATATAGGCTGAAGTGGTGAGTGAAAATTTGCATCAAGGCCGGGAATCGAACCCAGGCCTCCTACATACCAGGCAGGTGCATTAGCCACTAAGCTACCTTGGCACAGTGGTTCACACAACTGCTGGATTACCCTGGCACGCCTCCCTCTGATTTGAATTCTCACTGCTGCCACAGTCTATTGAAACTCAGTAAAGTCTCTGAAATTGTGTCTTTTCATTTGACTAATAACTGTGGTATGCACACTAGAAATAATAGGCATTTGAGGTCTGTTGAAAAGAAATGAGGTTTCTCGCATTGCTAAGGAACTACTGGTCATGGCGTATGAGTTTGCAGTCTTGAATAATGCCCCTGGCAAGTTTTAACTTGCTCAATCATCAGTGGCAATGAATGTCCAGTTTACTATTGATGTGCTCTTGCCCTCTGCCACAAAATGTTGTACATGAAGCTGACACAAACAGATCAAGAAAACAATACTGTACATGTACATAATTACAAAATATATTCAATTACTTTACAGAAGGATCCATTGGAACCTACATATGTCCGTATTTGTTTCCTTTAGAGCTCAAAATATTTATGCATGTCATTTTCTTTGCCATTTACACCTTACTGTACATTGCATGCACACATCTGTTGTAAATTGCTTGTTGTCCACTGCCACTGGGTTGACTTGGAAGTTAAAAACTTGTCCCGGCAAAAGAGTACTGTTAAAAAAAGATAATGCACTAAGGTGCTGCAATATATAGTTCATTAATAGTATAGTGAGATGGTTAATTATTATTATCCACCCTAACAAAACAGAATTGCAATTTTTTATGGTAGGTTGTCAGATACTACTCTTGAAGCACACTCCACTTATTCCATGCAAGTAGTAGAGTTAATGCACTCATCTCTCTGCACCCCTCTGATACAGCCAAAGACAAATTTTCACAAACAGGACTATCCCTTCAACTCTTCATGAAGCTATCTTTGACTACAGCATACCGATAGTGACATAAGGTAGGAAGATGATTTCATTTGATAAACAGGACAAGACTTTCTATATTCAGGGCTTGAAAAAATTATTTATAAGGTTTTTAAATAATTTATTATTAAGTATTGACACCAACTATTACAATGACAAAGATAAAAATCGTTGACTGAGCATACTACTCTCCAAACATACACAATTAGTGCAAAAGCACTATCAACATATGATATGCATAAGCTAATGCATAGCATTATTTTAAAAGAAAAGTGCTTCATTGTACTGATCAGATTAATAATTAATCTGACATCATGTATAAGACATCTGTTTCTGTACAAAAACTGATTCTAAAACTTGGAACTGTACCTAAGATAAATGGAATTTAAAATAACTGGGAACCTGTATCATCATCACAGTTCTGGCAGTGTAGCCCAAAGTTTAAGAAATACTTAGTCTGTGCACAATAACAATCATCAAAAGCTGGAAGTACTTCCTCACATAAACCTAGCAGCTTATTTATGTACATTAAAATCTTTGTAGAGATGTTAAAAAAAATCATTCATTCTAATTGCATGATACTATCAAGGAATGCCACAATCTGGAATTGCTTCATTTTTTATTATTATATTTGCAGGAGATTCTCCTTCACACAGTTCCTTTTTAATTTCTTCACTACAATCTTCCTTCTTAATCTTCTTATCTTCATGTTCTATCTTTTTTAATTTCCGTTTTACTACTCCTTTCTTGTTTTTCATTTCTTCATATAACTTCTGCATTTTTTTTACATTGCGACGTTCGACAGTCCAATCATTTTTCTCATTTTCTGAAGACAGTGTTGGGTCTTTTGTTGGGTCATACTCAGGTATAGGAATGTTCAATGCTTTCATTAGCATATTCATTAGTTCATCAACATAACAATGAATTATTAGGTCTGCTTTCTCATCCTGGAATGGGTAAATATTCATTTTAACATAAGATTTAAATGACATTACAAATGATACCAATAAGAAACATATATTTAACAAGAGTTCTCATTAATTACAACAATTGCAAGTGCAAAATAAAAATAATAATTTTATAGTGAATAAAAGTGCTACAGAAGAATGCTGAAGATTAGATGGGTAGATCACATAACTAATGAGGAGGTATTGAATAGAATTGGGGAGAAGAGAAATTTGTGGCACAACTTGACTAAAAGAACGGATCGGTTGGTAGGACATGTTCTGAGGCATCAAGGGATCACCAATTTTGTATTAGAGGGCAGCGTGGAGGGTAAAAATTATACAGGGAGACCAAGAGATGAAAACACTACGCAGATTCTGAAGGATGTAGGCTTCAGTAGGTACTGGGAGATGAAGAAGCTTGCACAGGATAGAGTAGCAAGGAGAGCTGCATCATGCCAGTCTCTGGACTGAAGACCATAACAACAACAGTGGATAAAAAATAGACTGTTTTAAACATTACCATAACTACATGAGTAAATGTTAGTAGTTTACATCCACTTAGTTCAAAGTGACATACATTTAATGTCTTATGTATATACTGAATTTTTTCTCTTAAGTAACTCATCTCTAGAAGGAGAAACTTCCCTCTAATCTTCCTCCACCTTACCCTGCTTTTTCCCCTGGGATATCTTAAATATTTTGGCCACTGCCGCTGTGTATGAAGTTCTCGCTCTAACCAAGTAAGATCCAAATCTATTGGCCAGCTAAAGGCTCGACGTTTGCTCTCTTTCGTGTTTTATCTTTTCTAGTGTCATTTTAAATAGTAATATTCATATTTCTTGTTTTCAACTCTGCTTTGACAGCATCAATAACAGCTTTCAAATCAGTGGTCTACTTCCCTTTTTAGTATAACAAAACACACATGGAAAATCCTCACGGAGTATCCCATTCTCTTTTGCACTGCAATACACTACAATAATCCACAACTTCACAATTTGTAGAAATTCAAGCAAAAACTGGGAGAAGTAAAGATAACCACACAGTTAATACACTGAGCTGCTACACACCAATAAGATTCAGAACATGTATCTTAGTTTTTAGATGATTTCCAGAATGAGTGTTCAAGGACTGAATACCATGTTCAGTTTCTTCTTCATGTGCCTCTCAACTACTGACACGTTTCTCATTAATGTTAAGTGGTTGTCTTTACTCATTTGATGTCTTATTTTCTAATCAGATACTCCCATATTAATTTGGTTTACATATATAGTCTGCAAACCACTGTGATGTGTGTAGCATAACAATCATTTAAATGACTGTGTGCACTGAAATTAACCTAATCTTGTCTCTGCAGCAGTCAGTGGTCATCAATCACAATAGATGTATTATCACAATCAGTGAAATCATTCAGGCAGCCCACTTCCCTCACCTGATCATACGAAATCTCTATCAAGTAATTCTTAATCTTTGCCCCCCACCCACCCATTCCATCTCAGTCTGGATTCCTTTATCATCTATCTTGCCTTGAAGATAGTAACACTGTACATTATGATGCACATACACCATCTAGTCAAGACTGGATTAATAAAAAATAGAGAAAAGTTAAGATGGTAGCTTTAATGCTTTGGTTGTTCTACATTGTCTCCCCCCACTTGAGTCAATGCACAGAACATTTGTACAATTATGTGAAACTGTCAGAAAAGTCCTTCTTTGGGACTTCATATTCACTTGAATGTCAGTTATGTCATCAAAGTGAAGACACTTCATATGAATTTCTGCACTTTTGTCATTTTGTGGTAGACTGATGTTGACAACACCAAGTCTTGCCACCTATGGTGATTTTTCCAGGAAAGAAATGTCTGCATGTTGCACTTCAATCAAGCCATGGCACATGTCCATGCATTGTCATTTTTGTTTGCAAGTCAAAGTATGCATGACAAATTTCACACACAGTGCTTCCACTACTTCACACTGATCAAATGCACATCTCTTACTTACAGTTGTTTCTTCAAGCTGCCATCATAGTTACTGCACAAACACTGTTTAGGTGCCGAGAATAAAATCGGTCACAGAATTATCGGACAGACACTGTATCAGACTGACTTACCATCATAGAAGATCATTAACGTAAAATCTTATAAAAATAAAAGTACTTGGTGAGACACTACTGTAAAATGTTGGCACAACAATTCAATGGAAATAATTTTTTCGAATTCCTAAAACATCTACAAAACTTACATGTTTAGTGGGTTGTAGATTGCAGATTACAAGGCGTCCACCAAATTTCTTCGTACTGAGTGGTAAGTTTCCACTTGGAACAATCTGAAGTGTGGTTCCAAGGGTAATACTTAGATCTGCTAGGCTGTTCACAGTTCATATTAAGATCAGTAGCGTAAAATTTGGTACTACACTTTTATACATGTATTTACAACTTTAAAATACTGTTAAGGACATATACATGGAAAAACCAATGACAGAGCTTCACTTCACTGAGTCACAGTTACTCTAATAACTTATTAGTAAACTTTATGGTGATCCACATTTTTATTCCACAGGGTCATTTTAATATTTATATGAAGAGATATAATTATTTTTCTGAACTTTACTAATGCTGATGAAGTCATTTAGGCTTTTGTACCTGCTAACCCAAGTGTTAACCATAATATTCACTAGGCATCACATTGCTAAAGCTATTAAAACAATGTTTATGTTTAAATATGTTGACCTTTGTGCTTTATAACAGAAACAGGATATTATGGCATCTAAAAAGTTTAGGTAAGTTGTTCCAGACTGCTTTGAGAAAATTTTGTTATTTACTTAAGATAAAAAAATTCAAATTACACATTATGTATACAAATGGTAGTCACCCCTGTTTACACCATGGAAAATTAATGCTTTCTACCCTGTTGTTTTAGCAATCTGTCAGAGACAACTAAGAATGTGAATCTTAAATAGACACATCAAAAAAGCTTTGCATTACCTCGGTTCTGAGAATTCCGAAACCTGTACGGAAAACTGGAATAGAGATCAACATAAAACATCATTTCCGCCCTTTTGACTGCTCATGAAAACCACACATTGCATTTTGTACCACCATACAATGAGACCTTCAGAGGTGGTGCTCCAAATTGCTGTACACACCGGTACCTCTAATACCTAGTAGCACGTCCTTTTGCATTGATGCATCCTTGTATTCGTCTTAGCATACTATCCACAAGTTCATCAAGGCATGGTTGGTGGTTCATGTCATCCATAAACAGTGCTTTTCGATCTATCTCTGGCATGTTCGATAGGGTTCATGTCTGGAGAACATGCTGGCCACTCTAGTTGAGTGATGTTGTTATCCTGTAGGAAGTCATTCACAAGATGTGCATGAATTGTTGTCCATGAAGACGAATGCCTTGCCAATATGCTACTGATATGGTTGCACTATCAGTTGGAAGATGGAATCCATGTATTGTATGGCCGTTTGGGCAGCTTGAGCGAAGCATATCATCGATAGTTCCTCTCTCTCTGTATCTCCTCTATGTCCGAACAGCATCACTTTGGTTCACTCTGCGACACCTGGACACTTCCCTTGTTGAGAGCCCTTCCTGGCACAAAGTAACAATGTGGACGCGATCAAACTGCAGTACTGATTGTCTAGGCATGGTTGAACTACAGACAACATGAGCCGTGAACCTCTTTCCTTGTGGAATGACTGGAACCGATCGGCTGTCGGACCCCTCCATCTAATAGGCACTGCTCATGCATGGTTTTGTACATCTTTGGGCAGGTTTAGTGACATCTCTGAACATCAAAGAGACTGTGTCTGTGATCCAATATCCACAGTCAACGTCTGTCTTCAGGAGTTCTGGGAACTGGGGTGATGCAAAACTTTTTTTGGTGTGTGTACATTACCAAACTTTGGTATCACCCCAAAATTAATTCCACACACAATGTGTGTACGTGTAAAAAGCCTGTAACATCACACATAAAAACAATAGTGACAAAATTAAATGTTCTATAGGTATAGGGAACTTGTGCATTCCAATGCCAAAGTGCCCATTCCATTCTTTACTGTATGAAGTTGCAGTAATTTCATAATGAGTGGCTCAGGTGGACAACAGATTGAAAGTAAAACTATGCAGTATCGTGAGGTGGCGTTGGTGATTGCATTCTGCTCTCTACTATATAGACCATAATACTATCGAAGGAGTAACTGTTGAATTTTCAATGTTTACCAGAAACTCTGTGCTCTGGAGGAAGTTAATCAGCAGACAAATGAAAGTGTTATCCTAAATCACAAACAAGGGGTAGCTCTATATGTGATGTCTTTGTTATTACATGCGGTATGAAAATGTTATCCGAAATCACAAACAAGCGGTAGTCTGTATCTGTGACATCTTTGCTATTACAAGCAGTAGACTGACAGGTGTGTCGTCATTGATGAATTGACTAAGGCTGAGGCAGGAATCAACTGTGAACTACACTAACGACCATGACTTTGAGTTACTTTACATTAAACAAGGAAAGCTGGGGCAGACTGGATAGTGATGCATCACATTTATCTTCCAGTGTTTCGCATTTATGACCGATTCATAAGTCGGATACTGATATGATTACATTATTGGGAATACAGCATATAGTTTAAAGAGTTGCTTCTCTTTTGTTAAAGTATACGTTGTCTCATGTCACATCACTGATGGTTCTCATTCTTGATGCGATCTATGTGACACAATGTTTGATGAAAGGGGGAAACATAAGAAGGGGGAAAGTTTAGACTTTCCCCGTACAAGTTGTGACGTTACCCATGCTTGGATACAATAAAAATAAACTACTTATTATCACCACAGTTACAACTTCTAATGATAAATGTGACAAAAGAACAGGATAATGCAACTTGTCAGCTCTCTATGAACATAAAAAACTATTCCATATTATTCAGCTTCTCTAGAAAACCTTTATATCCCCAATCTGAATTACACATTTGGACTGTCCTGACTATCACTTAACTTTGTGATATAATACCTGATTATTGAAGCAAAGTAGGTTGTAACAACTTGCAACAAACTCTGATACAAACCTAAATTTATATCAAGTGAATTCCTCCTTTCCACATACATAAGACATAATTACAACAAAAGCACAACACTGCTGACTGCTTGCTGATTCTGTAGACACCATAAAATCTTTGGCTAGTTCTAAAATTGTTTCATGTATTAACAAAGGAAGCTGTAGTGCAATATTAAAATCAAATTAAAAAAATTGTTCTGAAAAGTAATATTTATTCAGCAGATGATGAAGGACAAAACACCTAGCTTAGCTTTACACATACAACTGTAAGACAAATGCATCAGGTGAATTAACATGGGGTGATCATTAAGCCTATCTCTGATTACAAAAAATAATTATTTTTAAGGAATTATGCTAGATACAGCTGTGTGATTTATAGCAGATTGAATTTTAACTCGACTGTTTTACAGACACATTTCTACATTTGCTAAGTTACCTCAGTTACAGGCATTTCAACCATAGGTAGTATTTCCATAAGATGGAGCACTGTCACTCTGGAGGTAATTTGTTCACAGTTCTTGGATGAGATGGTACAACATCAGGCTCAGCATACATCATACGTAACTACTCTTGCCCTTTTTGTGGGGGGGGGGGGGGGGGGGGGGGGTTACATTAAGGAAAACTGATCTGAGCTGATTTAGAGGTGGTGACGGAAGAGATGTTGACAAAGACTTGGAGAGAGATTGAGTACTGCCTCTACGTTCTACGGGCAACAAACAAAGCACCTGTGGAACTGTCTCCATAAAGAATACTATGAGTTAAGCCACCATTTGCAATAATTTGCTTAGCTGTGTTGAGCATAGTTGCTTAGAAATACATTTTTGTTATTTCAGAAATACTTTATGCTAATCTTGTAACAGTAAAGTATAAATTACAACATATTAATTCACTGTAACTTCTTCAGAAATATTACAGATTCTTAAAATCAATTTTGGAAAAAGCAAGAGTATTCCTTACAGATGAGACAGTGCAACTCAATTCTCAATCACTCTAATTTCATAAAAATTTCATTTATTTTATTTTTATAAGATGGCAGACAGGTTTGTGAAAGCAATAGTGGCCTCAAATGGGGTTGCTATCACATTACTATACATTCAAACAAATTTATTTCTTTTAAGTTAATACTATTACAGAGTGAGCCAGAAGTTATGCAACCTTAAATTCAGAAAATTCTAATATGCATTGAACAATGAAAACAATGGATTTTTGACAATATAATGCAACTGGATATGTAAAAATCTACACATCAAGTGGTGGGCAGAACACAAACATAAAAGGAGGTTATATTTACGCAAGCTTTTGGAATCAGTGGCTCCTTCTTCAGGCAGAAGGGTTGTATGGGAAGGAAGAAGGGTGAAAGAAAAGGACTGGAGAGGCCTTGGAAAAGGTGTAGATTTTGGAAACTACGGTTGAGGGGAGGCTTACTGGATGGGACAAGAAGGGAAGCCCCACCCAGTACGTCTCTCCTGACCTGCAGTTTTGGGTGATTTTTCCAAAATCCACCCCTTTTTCTAGACCTCTCCAGTTCTTTTCCTTCACCCATCTCCCTTCCCCTTCAGCCCTTCTGCCTGAAGAAGGAGCAACTGGCTCTGAAAGCTTGCCAAATTATAACCTTCTTTTACGTGTGTGTGCTGCTGCTTGGTGAGTAAGTTTTTTTATCTATCCAAATACAAATATTTATTAATGTACTTATGATGTATCCACTCACAATATATATTTTCTCATAACAGATAATGGAAATATCCTCTGTGTCCTGCAACACAAGCATTAACACATTTCTTCAATTAGCTGCTACTTTTCAGATTATGGCTACACTTAGGATGAATTTCGTCTTCGATGTTGTGCTTCAGTTGGTTGATTGTGTTACGGTTATTCTTATAGGCAGTATCCTTCAAATGTCCCCAGAGGAAGAAGTCGAGGGGAGCTAATCTCGGGCTCTAGGTGGCTGTACGTCACGTGATATGATGTGTCCCCCTAAAGAATTCAGGCAATACTATCACTGTGCTATTTGCTTGTGCACTGTTGCTCCATCTTGCTGCAGCCTGCAGTGCTGTTCAGCAGCCTCTAATAATGCTACAAACTGCATGACGATGTCCAGGTACCATTAAACTGTTACCATTTCTGAGAAAAAATTGGGCCTACAATTCTTTTGAGCAAAATTGCTGCCAAATTCCAACCTCCTGTGAATGCAAAGAGGTCTCAGGGAATATGTGAGGGTTTTCTGAACTCCAGTTTTCATCATTCTGGCAGTTGATATAGCCACCTAGATGAAACCTTGCTTCATCAGAGTAAAAAACATAATCCAACATACGAATGCTGTTGAGAATAAAATGCTAAAACCACTAACAGTAACATACTACTTTTCCTTTAACAGATTTTCAAATTTCATGCATAACGCGAATGCGATACAGATGGAGTTTCTGTTGTGATAGTGCCACGACATTTAACAGTGCCGCCACGACAGTACGCACAAACGGCGATAGAGGCGCTCCGCAAATCGGCTGAGCATGGGAGCGCCACCTAGCTACGAACGGCGGCGCCGGCCGCATGTCACGGCATGGCAGTCGAATACGAGAGACTGAGTTGTAATCATGTGATCAGCTATTGTTTCTAAGAGAGAGTGTGAATATCCATGCAATTATTGCGATTAAAGGTTATAACACTTTTTGGCGATGAGGTCGGGATATTTTCACTGTGTTGTGGACTTGCGTGTTCGTGACGGGGCAGACATGGAACAGCTTATGCAAGCGCTCATTGAACAACAAACACAGCTGACGGCTACTATGCAGGCTCAACAAACACAGCTGACGGCAGCGATTCAGGCGTTGTCGACGTCCTAGGCTTTCGGCGTTGTCGACGCTCCTATGTGTAAGTCGTTATTTCTATCTCGGATTTCCCCTCGAGTCTATCAGCTATCAGAGTTAGCCCCTCTGCAGGAACCTGCCTCCCTGTTCTTCCAAGAAATGCGTGACTTACTGTCTGACTATTATCGAAAAAACACCCACGTCGTTGCCGCCCGCGTTGCGTTCTACCGGTGTCGTAAACAGCCCCATCAATCTTACCGAGCTTGGGCGGCGGAACTACACGGTCTGAGTAGGAAATGTCATTTTGTCACGGACACACATCACGAGTCTTATGCTGACTCAATGGTTAGGGATGCTATTCTACAGCTTGCTGCTGATAAAGAAGTTGGGCAACGTGCCCTCCAACTGCCAAACCCGTCGTCGGCGGAAGTTCTAAGCATCGCTCAATCCTTTGAAGTGTCTCACGCTGCTGGCGCGCAAATCAACGCGTGGTGTGATGTAGGCACTGTACAGTCAACTCTCGACACGGGCAATTTGCCTGTTTCACAGGAGAACGACGATGTGGTGGCAGTTCACTCGCGTCAACAACATTGCGTTGGGCCGCAATGCTCGCAGCGAAACCAGCAACCACAGAAGCCGGTTTGTTCCGCACTTCCTTCTTGCCCCTGTTGTTTCGTACAGCACGACAGGGCAGCGTGTCCAAAACGTTGGGCCACGTGTAATTCATGTAGGAAAAAAGACCACATTGCTTCTGTGTGTCAGTCCCATAAAGTTCCTGTCGACGAGGACGAGGCATCGGACATGGATGTTCACTGTGTGCTTTCTCAAACAAATAAGTTGTTTGTTACTGTTCGTGTTCTGAATAAAGACAACAGCATGCAAGTGGACACTGGCTCTGCAGTAACTCTCATTAATTCTCGCATGTATTTGGCGTTGGGCTCCCCTCCTTTGTCTCCAGTTACGCGAAATCTGAGGACTTATAATAAACAGAAAATTCCTATCATGGGCCAGTTTGATGCTTCCACTGCCTACAAGTCTGTTGTTCGGCCCCTCACGTTTTATGTGGTGGATCATGCGGGCACTGAAAACCTGTTCGGTTATGATGCTTTCCAGTTGTTCGGGTTCTCCATTGATGATGATGTGCACCTCATATCTGAGGATATTCCGTATCAACAGCTGGATGGATTGTGTTCTGAATTTTCGTCCGTGTTCTCTGCTGGTCTGGGTTGTGCCAAGGATTTTGAAGCCCACATTACTCTTAAACTTACGGCTCGCCCTAAGTTTTTCCGGGCACGCCCTATTCCGGTGGCTTTGCGTGCACCTGTCAAGGCTGAGCTAGACAGGTTAACAGCTTCAGGGATTCTTCTTCCGGTTACCTCCAGTGAATGGGCATCGCCGATCGTGCTGGTTTCTAAACCAAACGGGAGTCTGCGATCGTGTGGTGACTTTAAAGCCACCGTCAACGCTCAGAGCCTCATTGACACTTATCCTCTTCCCCGTCCTGAGGAGTTGTTTATCAAGCTCGCTGGGGGGCCAGTAATTTTCCAAACTTGACTTATCGGAGGCGTACCATCAGTTGCCGTTGGACGCTACTTCCAGGGAATTTCTCGTTATCAACACTCCTTGTGGGTTGTATCAGTACCAGCGATTACCATTTGGCATCGCTAGCGCACCGGCCATTTTTCAGCGGTTTTTGGAACAGCTCACGGCTTCCGTTCCCGGCTGCATAAACTATCTGGATGACATTGTTGTCACGGGAGCCTCCACTGAGGAGCACCTTCGTAATTTACGTTCACTGTTTCGGGTTTTGCATTCGGCTGGGTTGAGGTGCAATCTGGACAAGTCACAGTTCTTCCAACCCTCCATTGAGTATCTTGGTTTCCACTTGTCCCGTGAGGGTATACGTCCTCTTCGTCAGCACATTGCGGCCATTAACGCTCTACTCCGGCCGTCTACGGTCAAAGAACTTCAGGCGTTTCTAGGCAAGATTGCTTACTTTCACAAATTCATTCCATCCGCAGTGGCGGTAGCTTATCCTCTGCATCAGCTGTTACGCAAAAATGTCCCCTTCTGTTGGTCCGACGGGTGTGAGCAGGCTTTTGTCTGCCTGAAGGCTCATTTGCAGTCGGCGCCTTGTCTTGCCACATTCCGTCCGGGTCAGCACTTGGTTCTGGCGACTGACACGTCACAGTATGGCCTAGGGGCTGTTCTCGCCCATCGGTATGAGGATGGGTCGGAACGACCCATCGCCTATGCTTCCAAGACCCTCAACGAGGCGCAACGGCGTTACTCTCAAATCGAAAAGGAGGTGCTCGCTATCATTTATGCTCTAAAAACGTTCAGCGTTTTTTTTGTATGGTTCTAAGTTTCACCTCATCACCGACCACAAACCGCTGGTCTCTCTGTTCAGCCCATCGGCGTCACTTCCGGATAAGGCAGTTCACCGCCTGCAATGTTGGGCCTTATACTTGTCTCGTTTTCATTATGAGATTCACTATCGCCCCACAGCCCAGCACGCCAACGCTGATGCATTGTCGCGATTGCCGATGGGCCCCGACCCTGTTTTCGATCGTGATGAACTCCTCTGTTTCCACATTGATGAGGAAGAACGTCGTGCAGTGGAGGGCTTTCCACTTACAGGGGGAACGGGTGCACGCCGACTTTGCTGGCCCCTTTCTCGGTACTTATTGGCTACTGCTGATTGACGCCTTCTCGAAGTTTCCGTTTGTTGTTAGATGTCCGTCACCCACCACTGCGGCGACGACACTGGCTTTGTCCAAAATCTTTGCGCTAGAAGGTCTTCCATCCACAATCGTCACGGACAATGGCCCTCAGTTCTCTTCACAGGCCTTCCGTGATTTTTGTACTGGACAAGGGATTCATCATGTTACAGCACCTCCCTTCCATCCGCAATCGAATGGGGAGGTTGAGTGCCTTGTCCGCACTTTCAAATGCCAGATGAAAAAATTCCTTAGTGATTTTTCCACAGATGACGCCCTGCTGCAATTTCTGAGTTCTTATCGCTTCACGCCTCTGGGTGATCGCAGCCCTGCTGAACTCTTGCATGGGCGCCAACCGCCCACTCTACTGCACCTGCTTCATCCTGTCAGGCCTTGTACTGTGTCCCCTAGTGCGGGAAAATACTCGGTGGGCGCCGACGTGTGGGCACGAGGGAATGGATCTTGCCCTAAATGGATTCCAGGGGTGGTCAAGGCTCTTTGCGGCCACCGGCTTTGTGAAATCCATACGGGCGACGGCACGGTTGTTCGCCATTACGACCAGATGCGCCCACGAGTGGTGGCCACGCCGGTGCCACCGCCCCATCCTTCGCCTCCACCAGCCCGAGTTGCCAGTCCTGTCGCTGCTGCCGATCTACCGTCCGTGTTGATGCAGCCGACGTCGCTGCCGCTTCCGAGTATGCCGCAACCGGCCCCAGTTGCGACGCCGCCTTCTCCGGGACCCATCTCGCTGGAGCACACTCCCATGGATGCTGCTCCGGAGTTTTCACCCATCATTTCATCCCAGAGGCACGTTCCACGCACGAGCTTCCGTCCTGGACATTTTCAACCATACTCTCGTGTCTCTGCGCGGGATCTCCTCGGGGCCTCACAAGAGGCCATGGATGTCTCCGCGCTGTCCATGTCTCCAAGGAAGTGAGTGTTTTTTTTTTTCAAGGGGGGAAAAGTGTTGTGATAGTCCCACGACATTTAACAGTGCCGCCACGACAGTACGCACAAACGGCAATAGAGGCGCTCCGCAAATCGGCTGAGCGCGGGAACGCCACCTACCTACGAACGGCGCCGGCCGCATGTCGCGGCACGGCAGTAGAATACGAGAGACTGAGTTGTAATCATGTGATCAGCTATTGTTTCTAAGAGAGAGTGTGAATATCCACGCAATTATTGTGATTAAAGGTTATAACAGTTTCAGCTTCTCTGTGGCTCTCCAACCACTCCCATAAGACATTTACAGTTTGCTGACACAGTTTTTGTATCAATTTTCTTTGGGTACATAGCAAGGATGAGCAAGTATTTTACAATGAGGCACCACTTGACACCGAAGATCAGCTGGAATGTTCACATCCATTCGCATTGCCAGTTTTTCTGAAACAAGTGATGATTATTTGTTAGGCATCCTTGTTTCAAGAAAAGCTAAAATTTAAGAAAGACTGTGATTTGAGGTTACTTTCAAGACGGCGTTACATTTTCTTGGAGATATACTAAGTCTCAACTTTATCTTTGATAAGGATAGAAGCTGAAGTAATGAATTAAAATTTTTGCAAAGGCCAGGACTTGAATCCGGGTCTCTTACTTACTATAGCCCGATTCACATAGGATGGCACCTCCACCCATAGGGGTGGAGTGGTAAGAAAGCATGGAGGGACAAGAAATGTGCGAACTGCGTTGGTGCATGCAACAGTCAGGCTCATTTGCCTACGGTATGTCATACTACACATTCAAATCTATGAGGGCAATAGTAAATATTAAAACCAATTTCAATCAATTGTCACGAGAGAAATATTAATTCGCGTCTAGACGACATTCCGTCCACTGCTCCACAGATTTACTCTGTGTGACGTCAGGAGGCGAGAACAGCTTTGTGAAGATGTAAAGTACAATTTTTCTCAAAATGATATTTGTCTAATGACAAAATCGTGGAAACCGCTTGCAATAATTATCATTTATTGTGATTTGAACTGTATTATAAGTAAAAATTTAATACATAACAAAATTTAACTTTAAGCACAAACCGAAATGATTTATATTTGCTTGACAATAGCTTCTACTCAATGGAATTTTTAAAAATGTGTAAGGTGTGTCTGTGAATGTGTTTGACTGTAGTTAAGTGTAATCACTGTGCGCAAAAAAGAATTAGTGGTAGAAAAGACTAATGCAAAAAACTATTGTAAAAATGGTCAGTAAGGTGTCATTTTTCGCTTTTAATGGGCATTATAAGTGTAAACTAGCTCATTCGACATTACAGTGAGAGACCGCATTTGTAATACATTGAACAAGCACACAATTAACCATCATCTGTGAATAACTCCAGGGAATGCTGACTGATAACACTGAAAACCACCAACATCTCTACAAGTAACAGTTCCTGTCATTTTAGAGCCTTATCCAGTTCGTGCCTTGAAAATTACAAGGGTTTACACGTCGAAATATCAGACTTCTGACTAATTTATCCAGCTGCATTCTTGCATATTATTAGAGCATACTACGTGGTGGGAGTAGCTTAACTTCTACTTGGACAATGTGTTGAAAAAATGAAATGTCGTGTGACGAGGGCCTCCCGTCGGGTAGACCGTTCGCCTGGTGCAAGTCTTTCAATTTGACGCCACTTCGGCGACTTGCGCGTTGATGGGGATGAAATGATGATGATTAGGGCAACACAACACCCAGTCCCTGAGTGGAGAAAATCTCCAACCTAGCCGGGAATCGAACCCGGGCCCTTTGGATTGACAGTCTGTTGCACTGACCACTCAGCTACCGGGGCGGACAATGTGTTGAACATTATAGTCTGCATAATTCAAAGAATATAAAGTCCTAATCAAGAATGTTACGAAGTTCTCATTCTCATTATTATGTATACAACTGATATGTCGACACATATTTTAAACCACAAGTCTTTAAAATTACGAAATATTACTTTGCTTCAAACTCTACATCATAATACCATTGTCACTTCTATTTGAGCCTGTTGCTGAACACTCTGAGTGTAAATTTACGATGACATGTTCAAGACTTCCCTGTCAAATTCTTCTTTCTGAAGCTTTTCAGCATGCTGTACATACTGTGCCCACGCTACAGGCTGGGTTGTTGTCTATTGCCTCACGCACAAATGATTTAGTGTATGTTATCTTGAATGTTATGCTTTTGTCTCCCACATAACCTTAACCCTTTGTCCAAATTAATTTCATGGGGATGCACTGACAGTGACATATGGGTAAATGCAAAAATGTGTGACCCATGCACTTGCAAGGATGTCAAGCTTGTACATTCTGTCACGTGACTTATAAATTAATGAGCTGGAGATTGGCACGAGTCGGGTTTATACTGTGCTTAATATTTTTATTTTTCAGCCAAGGAAAGATATCCCCTTTTCTGATGTTTGTACTTGGTTTTGTCTATGAACAGTTGACTTATACCTGGCAATGACCGACTTTGAAGAAAGGTATGACAAGAATTGTGAACCACGCCACGAAACTGACAGCGTTCATTTCTGAACATTAGTCACTGCTGTTTTTCTTACATGTAAATACATAGAAACAAAGCCAGAAAAAGAGTCAGCATGCAGAATAATTATCAGAGAACCTATTCCCACGAGAACTTTAAAATCGCCAGTACCACCATTCATTTTCCAGCAGATCTTCCTGGAATGATTCTAACTGACCCATGTTTCAACAAGGTCATACACTGTTGAACTACCTCCTCCTCTTGTATTGTAAATCTTTATATATGATGTAGTTTGTGCTGCATCTATGTCACTTCTTTGAACTAAAATCTCTCTTCTTATCATATCTGGAACCAACATCTTTTAAAATTCTTTACATTGACGAAGCCCTTACAATTGAAGCCAATTTTCTACTGCGTAACTGTAACAAGTTTTTGTGATGTTGTGCATTCATCATTCACATTGAGCACTTTAAAAGATTGCTGTTAAAACCATGCACTGGTGTTACAGATTCCTTGTGATTTTGATGCTTTCCAGGTGACACAAACCCAACTTTTTCTACGCTTCCTACAGCTCAGACACTTTTGTTTACAATTCTCTTTACAGTTCTGTTGCTCACACCACATGATTATGGAGTCCATTCTTGTCACTTCAGTAGGAGAACGGCTTTCAAATTCACATTTGAAAAAGTTAAAAATGCGGTAAAAAGTCCCTCTCACCTGTTTGTGAAGCACTTTACATTTATTGCCATCACCAGACTTTTCTAAATCACACTTAAAAATTTACAATACACATTCATAGCTCCACTGTTACAAGAAAGAACAAAAAACAACTTCCAGTTGAATGAATAATTCTGTTGTTGTCACGAAGTACGGCAACCGTGCAGCATGTTAGGAATGAGATTCTCGCTGTCTAGCTGTAACCTGCTGCTAGCTGCTTGGTAAGAGAATGAATATTTATTGCCTGCCAGTGGCTGGTGGAGGGGGATGTGCAAAACGACTGAAAATTGGTCCGCCTTACTACATGAAATGGGCTTTCATAATTTTGTTACATTCTATCCTGGATTTTTGAGTGGAAATAGGCAAATGTGCTATCCTATACGCCACCCTGGCACATCTGTCTAGTACACAGAAGATCAGAGTTCAAGTCCTGGCCTTGGCACAGATTTATAATACATTACTTCAGCTTCTAACCTTATCAAAGATGAAGCTGAGACTCAATATGTCTCCAGGAAAATGCATTCATAATTCCATCAGATCCATCAATCACCTACATATAAGGTAAATGCAAGATTTGCCCATTATGAACAAAGCGAGGGTGCAATTCCAGTATTTGAGAGTCTTGGCAATTCTGATGATTTAATAAGAGGAAAATCAAGATGGGCTGAGGTGTGAATTCAAGTTCATGGTAGGGAGAGCATTGGACTAGGGTAATCCGTGCAATAGGTCTGTTGATAAAATATCAATATTTTTTCCCCAGAAAATACTGCCATCTTAATTTAACAACTTTTCAAATGATATATTGATATTGAAATGGCAATACTGAGTGGCAATATTTTTACTTTGTATCATATTTTTTCACAGTTTTTGGTGAATATTTGAAGTTGTTCTTTTGATATTGTAGTAGAATATAATTGTACTTTCACTATGTGAAGGAGTCTTACTACTTTCTGAGCTTTCACCATGTCCTTCTTTTTGACTGTGTGAAGCAAGAGCACACCAGTTGCATTAAAAAATATCGCCATTCTTAAAAAAGAATTGGTTAAAATCTAAATGACAAGATTGGTCTTCGCGGTGGGCAGACACGTGAGAGGAAATGCTGACGTAACTGGTGCTCAGCACTACTAACAGAAACTGCAACATTTAGCTTCACCCACCAATTATGACCCCACAACTGCTAGGTCACTCGCATTGGCAGAAATGAAAAAACAGGGAAGCCAAAGTGAAGTGTTCCAGACAAATCCGATATGTGATGAAACCGAGTGACAGACCCATCGGATACCTTTTTGCCAAGTGAACACACATCATTTTGCTTGCAATTCTTGCTATATGGGGGATAAGTAGCTGCGTGCTTGCTGATGAACAGAGTACCTAACAATAAATCGATACTTAAATATACAGCTCTAAAACTGGCAGTATAAGGGTGTTTCAGGAGGAATAGTAAATATTTTAGGAGGTGGTAGGATAGATGAATTGCAATAAAAAAAGCCATATAACATGTGTGCAATTTTTATTGAGTATAGAGGTAAAGCTGTTCGTATGCAACACAAACAAACTTAAAGCGAAAGCAAATGAGGACGTTCACAATGGATTTTCAAAAATTCGACCGCCAACTTTAATGCACTTTTGACTTCTCTTGATAACACCACATGTAGCTCTTCTGAGGTCATCTTTGCGTTCTTTTCGGAGGGCTGCACTATTTGTAATCCAAACGATCAAATCAGCTCTTGTGGTTATGTTTTCTTTGTAGACTTCGCATGTCAACCATCCCCACACACAAAAATCCAAAGGGGTAAGGTCCGGGGACGTTGGTGGCCACAAAACATGCCCATATCTACCGATCCATCTTCCAGGGAATGTTAGGTTTGGATGATGTCTCACCTGCTGAGTACAACGTGCAGGAACCTCATCAATCTCAATTAACATATACATTCTTGTAGCCAGAGGAATTTCTCCCAATAATGCTGGAAGCTCATTTTCAATAAAGTGTAGATAAGAGGGTTCTTTAAGACGATGGGGTGACACAAAATGCCCAATTAACTGATTGTCTATCAAACCACATTACACTTTTACAGAAGTGTTTTGAAAAAGTGTCTCCACAATGGAAGATGGGTTTTCTTCAGATTAATGATGTGAATTACGAGCGTTATTGATGCCGTCATGAGTGAAACTGGCTTCATCAGTGAAAAGTAAAAATGGAATTACCTGGCGATTTTCAAGTATCCAATGACAAAATTCCAATTGTCTATCTCTATCTCTGATCAAAGATGTTGAATGAGCTGCAAATGATATGGACGAAACCCGTGCATATGTAATGTCCACCATACTCTTGTATGTGGAACACTGATACGTGGAGAAATTCTATGTATGCTTGTTGAAGGACTATGTTCTACCGACTGAATAATGTCTTCTACTTCATCCAGTTTGTACATTTACAGGTTCAGATGCTTTATGACTGCTTGGCACTGTACCAGTGTCACACAATGTATTGAACAAACAAGTAAACACTCTTGACTCTGGGAGTCTGCAGTTAGGAAATGGTATGCCGTTATTTTCTACCCGTAGTAGTGGCATTTCCATTACAAAACCCATACATACTGGCATATTCAGCATGTGTAAATATGTGAGACATGTTTACGTGCTACAGTACAAGAGTCTTCACCAACAAATCATAATGAAAACTTCAATGGAAACTACAGCACAACTTCACAACATGAACATCAACACTCTACTGCTGACATTTGATAAACACACCCACAGCGACCTGTAGCAACTGGTGTACTAACACACAAAATGAAAATGCACTGAACTCAGCTGTATCTCTGTACTCAAAGAGAATTGGACACATATTATATGGCATTTCTATTGCAATTTCTCTATCCTACCATCTCCTAAAATATTTACCATTCCTCCTGAAACACCCTGTATTTACAATGCCCAGCCATTATTTTTATAGGTAGGTACATAGGTATTTATGTCTGTCGATATGTCGATACTTTTTGTCAATATATTGAAAGCCGATAATGATATTTTTTGAAATATTGATATATCGGACTCCCAATATTTCTAAAAATATCAACAGTCCTATCATGTAGCTGTGTTAGACACAATGCCAGGATGGTGGTGTGGACAGCACTTATGTCTAGTAGGCAGGAGACCCGGGTTCAAGTCCCAGCCTTGGCACAAATTTTAATTCATTACTTCGGCTTCTATTCTTACCTTTCAAGAATGAACACATGTTCAGCCTGGGGAAACATGTTTGCTCACACACAACTAACTCAACAGTAAATCTATTCTAGAGATAGTCGATGAATGCAGAGCAGACATTCAATGAACCTTCTGTTAATTATGAAGGCTTGCTGAACAGTAATGCCTCCATTTTTTAATTCTGTACTGAATACTGGTTGAGGTATTACATGCCATTAATATTACTCGGTCAACTTTCCTGCTTCACTGATTCAACTTGCAACCCTTTGCTGCATGAGGGCTCTGAACTGTAGTGTGTGATACGACAGTGTACGTTAGTGCATGAGAAACAGCGTGTGTAATCCCTCTGAAAACTGACCAAATGAATTAGAAGAGATTGACAGTATTTACATGGCATGTAGTTTCAAAAACGGATATCACTCTTGATCTCCGGGACCCAAAACTTAGAACTGACTGCAGCTATTAAAATTCATCCTGTGATACTGATGAAATCTGGAAATTGGATTTGTGGCATTGAATGGGGGCCTTGACTTTATTTTTATCAACCCTAAGCATAGATAACTTCACAACTCAGATGGTCGGTAATCACTTGGCCATGATTGCATAAATTCAGCACATGTTGAGAAGTCCTGAGATCATTGTGGTCCTGACTTCCTTAGCAAACATCATATGCATAATCTGTTTTGAATTATTTTTCCTGAGGACATACAACTATACAGTTTGACTTTCGGATAAAATATTTTGGAGATAACATGGTTCCTACTCAGATCTCCAGGTAAGGACTATGCAGGAGGGTCACCACCAGGGAAAACAAAAGTGGTGTTCTACAAGTTGGAGTCTGGAATGTCATGTGCCTTACCCTTGTGGAGCTGTTGTTCATTGCAGTGGACAGCTGTTAATGTTGCTTCTTTGGCATTTTTAACCAGTTCTGAGGCTGCAAATGCATACATTGCACAGTACCAGTAGGGATTATCCACGGGAGTGGACTGCATACATTTGCTGTCTCAGAACTGATTAAAAATGCCAAAGAAGAGACATTAACAGTTGTCCACTGAAGTGGACAACTGCACCACAGGTTAACTGGGCAGATAGGTTAGAGATTCAAAAAGGGATACAGACAGGTCAACATTTAGACACACTATGTGGTCAAAAGTATTTTGACACCCCTTTGTAATGTGGAACTGACAACTACACTCCTGGAAATTGAAATAAGAACACCGTGAATTCATTGTCCCAGGAAGGGGAAACTTTATTGACACATTCCTGGGGTCAGATATATCACATGATCACACTGACAGAACCACAGGCACATAGACACAGGCAACAGAGCATGCACAATGTCGGCACTAGTACAGTGTATATCCACCTTTCGCAGCAATGCAGGCTGCTATTCTCCCATGAAGACGATCGTAGAGATGCTGGATGTAGTCCTGTGGAACGGCTTGCCATGCCATTTCCACCTGGCGCCTCAGTTGGACCAGCGTTCGTGCTAGACATGCAGACCGCGTGAGACGACGCTTCATCCAGTCCCAAACATGCTCAATGGGAGACAGATCCGGAGATCTTGCTGGCCAGGGTAGTTGACTTACACCTTCTAGAGCACGTTGGGTGGCATGGGATACATGCGGACGTGCATTGTCCTGTTGGAACAGCAAGTTCCCTTGCCGGTCTAGGAATGGTAGAACGATGGGTTCGATGACGGTTTGGATGTACCGTGCACTATTCAGTGTCCCCTCGACGATCACCAGAGGTGTACGGCCAGTGTAGGAGATCGCTCCCCACACCATGATGCCGGGTGTTGGCCCTGTGTGCCTCGGTCGTATGCAGTCCTGATTGTGGCGCTCACCTGCACGGCGCCAAACACGCATACGACCATCATTGGCACCAAGGCAGAAGCGACTCTGATCGCTGAAGACGACACGTCTCCATTCGTCCCTCCATTCATGCCTGTCGCGACACCAGAGGAGGCGGGCTGCACGATGTTGGGGCGTGAGTGGAAGACGGCCTAACGGTGTGCGGGACCGTAGCCCAGCTTCATGGAGACGGTTGCGAATGGTCCTCGCCGATACCCCAGGAGCAACAGTGTCCCTAATTTGCTGGGAAGTGGCGATGCGGTCCCCTACGGCACTGCGTAGGATCCTACGGTCTTGGCGTGCATCCGTGCGTCGCTGCGGTCCGGTCCCAGGTCGACGGGCACGTGCACCTTCCGCCGACCACTGGCAACAACATCGATGTACTGTGGAGACCTCACGCCCACGTGTTGAGCAATTCGGCGGTACGTCCACCCGGCCTCCCGCATGCCCACTATACGCCCTCGCTCAAAGTCCGTCAACTGCACATACGGTTCACGTCCACGCTGTCGCGGCATGCTACCAGTGTTAAAGACTGCGATGGAGCTCCGTATGCCACGGCAAACTGGCTGACACTGACGGCGGCGGTGCACAAATGCTGCGCAGCTAGCGCCATTTGACGGCCAACACCGCGGTTCCTGGTGTGTCCGCTGTGACGTGCGTGTGATCAGTGCTTGTACAGCCCTCTCGCAGTGTCCGGAGCAAGTATGGTGGGTCTGACACATCGGTGTCAATGTGTTCTTTTTTCCATTTCCAGGAGTGTATATATCATGAGAGATGGACCTGCTAGTATAAAAGGAGGTGAGGAGAATGGTGCTGTCAATAGAAAAAGCAGAAGCAGCAAAGTGGGTTAGTCACGAAAGCTCAGTAACTTTGAACATGGCATAGTCATTGAATGTCACCTGTATAACAAATCCACCTGGGATGTTTCAGTCCTTCTAAAGCTGCTCAAGTTAAATGTAGGTTACACGATCTCACCACGCTATGCCATCAAGACTCATCTGCTAGCCCATGACGTCCATTCCAGAATCGTCCGTTAGGGACAGCGCCTGCTTCCCTGTAGAGTCTGCAACACAGATGTAAGTGCTGAAGCTCACAGTGCGCCAAATGGAACCCATTGGAAGTACAGTGGCTTACTTAGATTGCGGCCCAAGCTACATGCTTCACTTTGGTAACTGCACCGTCACGATCATGTACTTGGTCTCTGTGCTTGGATTTATGACTGGACTTTGTTCAGATTACTCTGTTCGGATCAACTGTTAAGCAGTGCTTGTACTTTGGTGTCCATAAATAAGTATTGTGGGGTGTTTAATTGTATAGTAGTCACTACACAGAGGGAAAGGGGGGGGGGGGGCAAGAGAGAGAGAGAGAGAGAGAGAGAGAGAGAGAGAGAGAGAGAGAGAGAGAGAGAGAGAGAGATCAGAGCACTGGAAGACCTAAGTCGAAACAAGGTCCCTGGAGTAGAGGGTGTTCTTGCAAAATAACAGAGATCCTTGTGAGAGCCAGGTATGACAATACTGTTCCATCTGTTACACAGGATATGCAAGGCAGGTGAAACACCCTCAGACATAAGGAAATATGTAATAATTCCAATTCCACAAGAGGCAGGTTCTGAAATAGGTGATTATCAAATTAACAGTTTAATAAGTCGTGACTGGAAAATACTGAAATGAATTTTTCCAGAAGAATGGAAACATTGGTACACAATGACTTCAGGGAAGATCCGTTTGGGTTTCACATAAATGTAGGAACAAACAAGGCAATAACGACCATGTGACTTGTCTCAGTAGATAGATTAAAAACAGGTAAACATTTTTATTATGTTTGCAGATGTAGAGAAAGATTTTGCTGGAGTTGACTAGATGACAACCTCTGTAACTTTGAAGGTAGTGGGTATAAAATATAGGAAGCAATAGATTATCTATAACTTGTACAAAAACCAGACTGCAGTTTTATGTGTCAAAACACATGAAAGGGAAATAGCAGTCGAGGAAGGATCGAGACAGGATTGTTCCCTATCCTAGGCGTATGTTTGAAGTCACTGAGCTCTCCTGACCAACGCATTTTGCTACTTCTGCTTTTCTAGTGACAACACCATTTATACTAGCAGGTCTGTCTCTCATGATATCTAGTTATTCAACCATTAAAAGCTGTGAAGGAAACAAAGGTGAAATGTGGAAAGGGAATTGAAGCTCAAGGAAAAGAAGTAATAAATTGGAGGGTTGTTGATGGCATACTAATTCTGTCAGAGATGGCATAGTATTTATAAGTTAAATGGAATGGATATTGTCTTGAAAAGAGGTTATGAGATGAATCTCAACAAAAGTAAAACATGGGGAAGGTTACATGGTCAAATTAAATCAGTCGATTTGAGGAAACTAGATCAGGATATGAGACATTAAAAGTAGTAGGTGAGTTCTGCTACTTGGGAAGCAAAATAATGAATAATGCTGAAAGATGAGAGGATATAAAATGCAAAGTGAAAATGGCAAGGAAAGTATTTCTGTAAAAGAGAACTCTCTTAACACTGAACATAAATTTAAATGTTAGGAAGTCTTTTGTGAAGGTATGTGGAGTATTGCCCTGTATAAAAATGAAGTGTGGACAATAAAAAGAGAATAGAAGCTTTTAAAATCTGGTGCGGTACTGAACCAAACTGATGAACACAGAAATCTATGACACATCCTGACTGAAAGAAGTTTTTGGTACCCATTTCTCTTAATACTGGGGAGCACAATGTATAATTTCAACTGGGCACAGGCGGATCTCTTACATTACTTAATCAAAATACTTACAAACTGCTTGGCAGCCCACGACTGCACCCTTAAAATACATGTGTGACGACTTATGACTGTGCTAAACTTGACTTTTAGGACCATGTGTCTTAAAAAAAAAAAGTGGTCTTTACTGTCCTCCACGCAGCTTCAAGTCAGAGCATTTTCAGTTTGGACACTTTTGATCAGAAAATACAGGACAATGTGCAACACCTGGCTTCTCAGACATCTTTTACTGATGTTAATGTCTTATGTGATGAATTTAAAATTTTAGATTATGCTGCACATATTACTCTTTGCCAAGACATGTCCAAGTTTTATAGGGCACACTCTGTCCCTCACGCAATTCATGACAAAGTAGCAACAGAGCTACGTCACTTGCAAAGCATTTGTGTTTTGCAGCCTTTTACTGCAAGTCAGTGGGTGTCACCTCTCATTGTAATAAACAAACCTAATGGAGACATTATAATTTGTATGGATTTCAAATCTACTATAAATGTCCAGACCACATTTGACACTTTTCCTCTGCTTCATCCTGAATCTCTAATTGACATACTTCAATCTGGTACATATTTTTCCAAAACTGATAGAAAGGATGCCTTCCTCCAGATACCAGTGGATGAAGAAACCCAACAGTTTATGGTGATCACTACTCACATTGGCCTCTTTTGTTTTCAACATTTATGTACTGCAGCTCTTCTGCTTCTGCATTATTTCAAAAGTAATTAGACCATTTATTGTGTAAGGTTCCATGTTGTGCCACATTCTTGGATGGTATTTTCATTTCGGGAACATCGCCTGAGGATCACCTGAAAACCTCAGAAATTTCTTTACTGTTTTGGCTTCGGCTGGTCTTAAATGTAATTGTGACAAGTGTGTATTTTTTGTTCCTGAGTTGGAAGATTTGGGCCATGTGATTGATAAATAAGGCATTTGCCCAGCTCAAAAGCATTTGGACACTATTCGTTGGCTACCAGTGCCAAAGAGTGTGACTAAGCTACAGACTGTTTAGCAGAAGTTGTCTTATTACATTAAATTCATCCTCAACACAGCTCAAATCCCTGCTCCGCACCATTGCCTTCAGCAGGAGCATGGGCCATTCAATGGACAAGGGAATGTCAATGCACTTTTAAAAAACTTAAGGATGCACTTCTCAGTGACCCATACCTCACGCCTGTCAATCCGGTGAAGCCACTTACCCTAGCAATAGACGCTCCTAATGTAGGCATAGTGGCAGTGTTGTCACACAAAGTGGGCTCCTCAGAATGACCCATTGTGTTCCCATCCAAGTTACTTATTGGGACTCAATGTAATTACAGCCAGATAAAGGAGGCGGCTCTGGCTATCATCTTTGGTGTGTGTAAATTTCACCAGTATCTATGGAAGACGGTTTATTGTAATCACTGACCACAAGCCATTGACTTCTTTGTTTCATCCGTCCAAGAATATACTGGACTGCACAGCTCAGAAACTTCAACATTGGGCATTAGGTCTTCCATTTATAATAATGAACGGAAAATCTTATATAAAGATGTGAAACAAATACTAACAAAGAGATAGAGGGGCTGGCCAGTACTTAGCTCAGTACAGCCGATAGATACACAAAAAACAACCGAAAATTTAAGTTCCTAGCTTTCGGAATAAATGTTCCTTCATCAGGGAGGAGAGAGGGGAAAGAAAGGAAAGTGGATTTAGTTACTCACAACCCAGGTTATGAAGCAACAGGGAAAGGAAAACAGGGAGGGTAGCAAGGATGGAGGCATGGTTGTCAGAAGGAAGCCAAAGATATTCTACTGTAGGTACTGTGCCAGCTTCAAACCAAAGAGGATGCATACAGAAGTAAAGAGGTATATAGTATAAAGATGTAGGATGAAAAGATGCATGAATGGCTAAAGAGGAAAGGGAAAGAGAAAGGGAAAAGCCATCATCATCTTCGAGACTTAGACCTTGTAGTTGTCCAGCTCTGGATTCTACATGGGCATCACTCAGTCACAGTGAAAGGACTTTAATATTTTAGAGGACTTATTATTAAACATCTAATTGTGTTGGACGTTTCACAAGAAGAAGTATCATTTAAGTTGAGTATTTCTTCATATTTAATAAATATCATTTTATTACTAATTGTTAGGAATTTTTCTGATTGAAGACAATCTATGCTGTCTTCTTACATTCCCTGCACAGAATGTTCTCCAAGCCAATAGGGAACATCTGTGGCTTCGTAATATGGCGCATTATCAGCAATAAAAATTTCACAGTTATTTGGGAACATGACATCCAGGAGTGGCTGTATATAGTCTCAAAGTAGTGGAACATAACCATTCCCAGTCAATGATCCGTTCAATTGGACCAGAGGACCCAATCCATTCCATGCAAACATAGTCCACACCATTATAGAGTCACCACCAACTTGCACCGTGCCTTGTAGACAACTTGGCTCTATGGCTTTGTGGGATCTGTGCCACACTGTAATCCTACCATCAGCTCTTACCAACTGAAATTGGGACTCATCTGACCATGCCATGGTTTTCCTATTGTCTCGAGTCCGACTGATATGGCGACAAGCCCACGAGAGGCACTGAAGGCAATGTCGTGCTGTTAGCAAAGGCATTCATGTCGGTTGTCTGCTACCATAGTCTATTAACACCAAATTTCATTGCACTATTCTAATGGATACATTTGTTGTACATTCCACATTGATTTCTATGGCTATTTCACACAGTGTTGCATAACACTGACAACTCTATGCAAACGCTGCAGTTATCAGACATTAAGTGAAGGCTGACAGCCACTGAATTGTCCGTAGTGGGAGATAATGTCTCAAATATGGTATTCTCGGCACACTCTTGGCACTGTGGCTCTCAGTACACCAAATTCCCTAATGATTATTGAAATGGACTGTCTCATGTGTGTAGCTCCAACTACCATTCTGCGTTCAAAGTCTGTTAATTCCTGCCGTGCAGCCATAATCATTTCAGAAATCTTTTCACATGAATCATCTGAATGTACTGCCATTTTATATCTTGTCCATGTGATATTACCACCATCTGTATATGAGCATATTGCTATCAAACGACTTGTCACCTCAGTGCATAACAAAAAGTATATATCCTACTACTCCAAATTAGCACCAAACACTGAACTTATTATCCAGCTACTAGTACTACTGCTTCTATGAATACTATTCATTTCTTGTTATTTTTTTATCAGGCTCATCTTTTCTTTGCGAGCCTAATACGTCTAAACAATATTCTTGGTCAGAACCTGTGCTCATTCTGCACTTATTTCCATACCCTACGATTCCCAACCCTGTGACCATTCCCGCTGTAAGACTTGCCATATGCATTCTCCTACTACCAAATATACAGCCCTGCAATTGGCAAAATACATACTATCAAAGGGAGAGGCACCTGTGAAATGACATGTCATGTACCAGCTGTTACGTGAACACTGTTCGGCCTTTTACATTGGAATAAACATCGCCACATTATCAATTAGGATGAAGAGGCTTAGAGGGTGCATACTAGCAACATACAATATTCTGTTGCAGAGCTTGCTCTGCAACATGACAGTTGTGACCTCATTACCTGTTTCACCACACATCATTCGGATTCTTCCCCCTGACACCAATTTCTCAGAACTCTGGACATGGGAACCAGAGTTACAACACTTCCTTGGTTCTGGGTACCCACCTCACCTTAATTTACATGAATTTCTTCTGTCTGAGCATTTCTTCTCAGTAACTATTCCTTTATTCATTCCATTTTAGTTTTCTATGCCTTCTATTTTCTGTCCCTTTTTTTCCACTCATGGCACCTCTCAAGATGTACAGGGCACTTAGCTTTCCACTCTTATTAACTCTAGCATGATGTTTTGTCCTTGGAATCTCAGTCTTGTTTATTACTCTAACTTTCACCTTTAAGCTCTCAGGTTTTCAAATATGCAGTGAAGTCCCCAACAATCAGACTTGTCTTCTCATCTTATCTGGTAAGTGTCTCCCCACTCGGGGTTCTGGGAAACTTTTTTGAAACCCTCTCCACTTCCTACGCCTCACTAATCCTTTTTCCTCATCCATCTTCCTTCTCTTTAAACCCTTCTGCAGAGGAAGGAGTTACTGGCTCTGAAAGCTTGCATATTTTCTTTCACTTTTAAATGTGTTTTCTCCTGCCGCTGCTTAGTGAGTCAATTTTTTTATCTGTCCAATTATTAACAACTGTAGGCTGTTTCTGCTAACAGATCTGCCCTGAAACTATCAACTATCCTTGTCAACAGCCATTATTTGCCGGACACCAAGGCGATATGGCAGCATATCAGCAACTTTTCCAATGTGGACATCGATTTCGTGGTTCACTGACATACTTCTGTAATTACTTACACTAATGCAGTGGATAGTCTTGAAGACTGTTTTATCTAGTGGCCACTGAGCTCGGCTGCCTTTTCTTCATATGTTGAAGACAGTAGTGATGGCACCACGCTGACATGTGATTGAATGACTCGTGAAGTCTTCCTTGGCCTTCCTGGATACTGTTGCTGTAGTATCACCAAAGATGCAAGATGCACCAGGCTGACTCATTCCTCACCTCCTGCCCATGACTCATTGGTTCTTCATATAGTGCACACACTTACAATTTGTACTCTGTAATGCTTACACTGCTGCAGATTCAAGTGTAGTTCACCAAATAAATAAATACAGATATGTAGCATACAGACGAGAACCAGTCAGGCAATACATCAGTCTGTTCAGATGGTTAAGGAATCTTAATCACTTCCTGACATTAGGGAGAAAATTGTGTGTTGTTCTGCCTGTGTTGGAAATGTATTTTGTTTTTCCATAATTGTAAAATGATATAATTATATAATTTTTTGTATTCATCTCAGTTCCAAGTATCCTATGTATTTCTGTTCCAAAGGCTTATCTCTCATCAATATGCAACTCCTCTTTTCTCAATGTCCAGGTTTAATGAGCATATTTCCAAAATTACCAACAATGCATCATAAAGGTTGCACAAAAGGTGCATGTCAATCTCAGTAACACTCTTGACTTAAGCTTCACAATCTTTAATTCATGGAATCATATTCTCACACCATATCTACAAGAGACACAAATTAGACTGATGGCATGGCCTGATTGTTTTCAAATTAAAACTGTCCATTTCCAATTTTGTGCATCATCTTTGACTTGTTTCTATGCCTATATGGCCTGTGACGTTATGATGTTTACCTAGGAATACATCTAGATATCTTATTACCATTCTTATTCTAGTTGTTATATTGTTTAACTTTATTTTAAGATTTCTTGATAGGTACTATTTTAGCAGTAAATACACTATGAAAGATCCTTCAAGTTCATGAAATGTATTACTACACTTTTCTTCTATAATTCTGCTTGAGTCACTACTTACGGCAAAAAAACACACTACTGTATCTGCAAATGCATTCAGTCCACTTATGTAGCTTCTGTCAAAGTTAGCATATTTGCAGCATCTTTTAAATCTCTTGCCTGATTTGACAGGTCTGACCACAATTTAATGACATACCCTTACTGCAGTTCTTGACTGTTCTAATTCCGCCCATGTTAAAATCACAAGAGCTCTGAGTTTCAAAAGCAGCAGCTCCTTCTTTGTAATTGGAAAATAAGTCACAATTACTACTGTCAGTTCAGCAACCTTTCCATACGTGCAAAAAGTGATTCCCAGCATCCCACACAGAAAAAGCATTGGTATTCTTGTCACTGTCAAACATTTCTACTCTATGACGGCTTCCGCACTTTTCTACTATGAGAATATTTGATTTAATAATCATCACCATCATCATTATATTTTATTTAACAAGTTCAACAAAATATAACAATTTTTACTTTTCGCCCAATTTTATCAACCGAGAACAACTTGCTATTGATTCTTATTTAATTTGAGAAACCCTTATACACAATTTATGACAGCGCTTAGTTAATAAATATTTTTTAAAGGAAGATTTTGTTTGTTGTCAGTGTTTCAACTGGTATGCAGCAGAGACTGAGATTAGGTTAACTTATTTGCTACAGAGTTGTATAGAGAACAAAATCTTCAAACTAATATAAAGTAGTGCATCAGTTATTTCATTTCTTCTAAATTGATGTACCATTTGTAACAGTTCTTTTGCAAAATATTAACTATGTTACTACAAACGTTATCACCTTACGGTTATTGAAAATGATAGATATCATCACTAATACTACATAAAAAATATCACACATATAACACCAGAAACAGATAAGGGGCCAATGACTATCAAGACAATTTAAACTGTAAGCACTTCTATTAAACTTTGATAAATTTCTAAATTTAAAGCAACCTCAGGTGTTTATGAAACAACAATCCTACCAAGAGTGATAGTCAGCGAGTGCCAACTCGTCATCTGGCAGGCCATGCTCCCAATCAAGAATTGTGTCACGCATTTGTCCACGACAAATGCGCCCACCTCTTCCCCATTTGCAATCTCTTCCAGACTTCTTCTGGCCTACAGTAGCACTAGGGGCAGCAAGGACAACCTGACGTTCACATCTATCACATCGTTCCACAAAAACATTTCCATGTAGCTCAGATATGTGGGAACGTGGTAAACCCGATCGCATGTGTAGCCCATCAATATTCTGGCTCACCACATATGATATCTTCCCTGTGGAGAAAGAACAGCATATTTCCCTATATTACATTTATGCATGCTGAAAAAAAGAAGAAAAAAAGAAAATGAAGGCAGACAAATTCTAAAAATAATCTTCAGAGAACTTAGCTACATCACAGCAGTCTTTCAGACCATGATGGGTAATTCTATAGAACACACAATATTTGTACAAGAGCAGGCAAAATGATACATACAATGGGGTCAACATCTTAAAAATAAGCAGGATCTCAAATAAAAGAAAACTATGGTTTTATCCTAAGGAGATATGTAGCTAGTGAAGCCTCTTGTTGGAAAAACAAACTGTCATTAGTGGCTCATTGCTGTATTCCTGGGAAAACATTGATAAAACTTAGCTGCAACAAACCTTTTATAATACAAATGATAACAGAACCCAACACACAAAACAGAATGACAACTCAAATAAAATAATAGCCTGGGCATGCATGAACTGCAAGCTCAACTGTTGGCTATAGCACATATACTGGACAACACAATCCAAAACGAAACTGCAAACCACACAAGGATAGCAAAAATATTTGCATGCAGTATGGCAACATTTTTTAACAATAAGTGATAGTTTGAGGTCTACTGATGAAAGCATGCCAGTCGAGATTCAGAAAGCAAAATCAGATCACCCAGAAAGTAAAGAAACTTTGATTGTAAAAATTTTAACAGTAGATTGCAGTATAATTTGTGAAAAATGTCTTACATTTACAGCATTCCAGGAAAGTATTCATGCTGAAATTATTCTCAGAACTGAGTGCTGGCTGAAACCTGACATAGAAAACTCATATATATTTAGCAAAACATGGAATGTATCCTGAAAAGACAGATTAGATGCCATAGGAGGGCAATTGACAAAAATATTGTGTCTATTGAAGTCAAAATTAAGTCAGACTGTAAAGTTACCTAGATGCAAGTAAGAGGCCTAGGTGAACTGGAGTCAATTAACGGATGTTTTTACTGGCCACCCAACTCTGCCATTACAGTTTCAGAATCATTCAATGAAAGTCTACACTCAGTAGCACAGAAATACCCAGATAGTGCAGTATTAGTTGGAAGCAACTTAAACCTACAGGGTAGAGAATTACTGTCTATGGATTTACTGCAGGTGGTACAGGTGGACGATTTGTCAAATAGTTTTGAACACATTTTCCTAAAACTGTTTTGAGCAGCTAGTTCAACAGCCCACATGCAACGGAAATATTTCAGACCTTGTAGCTTCAAACAGGCCTGACCAGTATACAGACAGAGATTAGTGATCATGGTATCATTGCAACAAGAAATCCGTAAGACTACTCATATAAGTATTTTTGCTAGAAAGAGCAGATAGGAATTGTTAATATCCCACTTAGACAGTGGATTTACATCATTTACTTCCAATATGATGGATGTAGAGCAATTATGGGCAAATTTTAAACAGATTGTTAATTGTGCTCTGGGACGTGTGTGCCCAGTAAGTGGATTAAGGACAGAAGAGACCCACTTTGGTCTAATAACAAAATTTCAAAAATGATGATGAAGCAACTGTTGCAATCTAGCTTCAAAAGAGAACTCTCAAATGACAATAGGCAAAAGTTAGTAAAAATTCATGTATCTTTGAGAAGACTGATGTGTGAAGTTTACAACAACTATCACCATACCTTAGCAAAGGATCTAGCTGAGAACCAGAGAAAATCTGGTCCTACATAAAATTGCTAAGTGTGTTGAAGGCTTCTATCCATTCACTCGATAACCAATCTACTGTGGCAGTAGAAGAGAGCAAAAGGAAATATGAAGTTTTAAATTTTGCATTTAAGAAATCATTCCTGCAGGAGAATCATACAAACATACTGTCATTTGACCATTGCACAGACTCCAGTATGGAGGACACAGTAATAGGGATAGAGAAGCAACTGAAAGTGTTAAAAACAAATAAGTGACCAGGTCTGGATAAAATACCAATTCAATTTTACAGAGAGTACTCTATGGCGTTTGCCTCTTACATAGCTTGTATTTATCATGAATTTAGAGCTAAGTGCAAAGTCCCAAGCGACAGAAAAAAGTGCAGATGTTCTTGTATGTAAGAAGGGCAAAAGAATGAACATAGAAAATTGCAGACCAATATCCTTAACATTGGTTCCCAGCAGAATTCTTGAATATATTCTGAGTTTGAATACAATACATTTTCTTGGGATGGAAGAGCTTCCGTCCACAAATCAGCACGGATATAGAAAGCGCCAATCATGTGAAATTCAGCTTGCCATTTTCTCACAAGGTATCCTGCAGCACTCTGTGGAAGAAGGGCAACAGGCATATTCCAGATTCCTAGATTTCCAGACAGCATTTGCCATGGTGCTCCACTGCAGACTCTTCATGAAGATACAATATGGATTAGGTTCTCAGATATACGAGTGGCTCTAAGGCTTCTTAAATAATGAACCCAGATATGTTATCCTCAACATAAAATTTTCATCAGAGACAAGGGTATTGTCAGGAGTACCCCAGGGAAATTAGTTTCGATAAACCCGTGAGTACTACGGTAATGCTTCGTGAACTAAAATGGGAATACCTGGAGGCTTTTCATTAAACAATATTGAGAAAATGCAGAGAACTGGCAGTTGAACCTGACTGTTGTATGATTAAACTGCCACCAATATACATTTCATGGAAGAACTATGAAGATAAGAGAAATGAGACAATCTTTCCCCTCATTTCATTGACATATGGAACAGGAAAGGAAATGACTCTTAGTGGTACAAGGTACCCTCACCATGCACAACAAGGTGGCTTGGAGAATATGTCCGGATGGTTATAAACTGCAACTATTCATGGAGGTCCAGCCTGGACTGTAATTATCGTATGGCAGCAAAACTTAGCAGATATGCTAATGCATGAATATGAACCAATTTCCACTGGACAAAAACTTTAGTTTCAATTGTGGTGACCAGCTGCATATCTAGCACTATACACTGTTTATATGATGGTATGACGTACACACAAGCCATAATGTGGGTGAGCAATGTAGCTATCAAGAAGACAGACCATGCACTGTTAGTGAAAATGTTTTTTGTGAATGGCAGCAATTATAGTGCTGCATTCAGATAGTATCACCAATTGATAGGTCTGAGGAGGGGCTAAATGTCATTCAATGATTTAAAGAAGATGATAATGAAATTCAAAAACATACGTGAGCTTGGTGTGGCACCTGGGAGGGGAAGGCATCAAATTCTGGTGGAAGTCACTGACACGGTTGCTGTAGTTGTAACTGACCATGAAGCATGTGCCCTGGACAGAGCTAGTGTTTGTGCAGTCAACAGGACAGTTTTACAGTCTATTTTACAACGGTACTCATACAAGACCCAAACGGTGCAGTAACTGAAAACTCATGATCCACAGCAACATTCTGAATTTGCTCTTCGGTTTCTGGCAGGGATTGAAGTTGATGGCATGTGGCCAGGCAATATTCTATGGAGTTATCTGGCACGTTTTACACTACAGAGTGCAGAGAATACACAGACCTGTTGGATTTAGGGCACTGTTGAACCATGTATTAAGCGTGAAGAGCCACTACCCTCAACTTATGTGGCTACATGGTGTGGATTCACAAGCACCTTTATTCTTGTCTGTTTTTCTTTTAAGACACCCAGAGGGACTGCCAGGTGCACCGTGACATCTGCATGTTATTGAGACCTTGTGCAGCATGTGATTCCTGCTTTCTAAGAGCACAACTGTGTGGAAACCACTGTTTTCATGCAAAATGGGGCAATTACTCATGTTGCTCACCCAGTGAAAAATCTACTTAATGCAATCTTCCACGAACGTGTTACCTTCACAGGTTTTCCAAATGCAAGGCCTGCAAGATAATTTGAACTGAATCCACATGACATTTGGCTCTGGGTATACCTAAAAGAAGATGGTTACCAGGGACATGTTTTGGTCTCTACCTGATATGAAGGCCAGTATTCAGTAACACATTGCTTAGATTCCACTGGAACTGCTGAAAGCAACTGCTGATCACACCGTTTTGCAGATGCAGCATTTCGTTGATGTCTCTGGTACTCATATTGAGCAAATTGTGTACGTGGAAGGTAATAATAATATCAACATTATGCCTTTCTCAGTTATTTGACATTTTCTGCCCATGTCCCACTTCTAATTCATGACATTTGAAAACATTTCTATACATCTTTTTTGCATTCACAGTGCCAGATTTGCACCCGGTGACGAAAATTGGAACTCCCCCCCCCCCCCCCCCCCCCCCGGTGTAAAACAGTTCCGCATTAATCCACTACAATATTTACCAAGTTTCACTGCCATATGATAATTACTGGCCAAGCTTAACCTCTATGAGTAGCTGCACTTTAATTATAACCACCCAGTATGCAGATGCAGATGTGCTTGAGAATGAAGGAAGGTTATGATTTAATGTCCCATTGATGATGAGCCAATATGATAGATGGATGTAAGTAATGTACAGAGTAGGATGGGTAGGAAAACTGCCCCCCCCCCCCTCCCCTACCACCAAAGGAACAATCCTAACATTTACCCACTTACCATGCAAACCTACATGTGGATGATCTGAGGGATATCTGAACACTTTTTCTACTGAATGTGCTTCCAATGTCTTAACATGGTAACAGGTTGACACATACACATCTACAATTATATAAATACTCAGCAAATTGCTGTATAGCAGCAGAGGGTACATCAAGTCATTATTTATCTCTCACTTTCTTATTCGACTGATGAATAGACTTTGGGAAAAATGACTGTATCCCAATATAGACACCATAATCTCTCTTCAGTTGTTCTTGTGTTTATTCTGCTAAGTATAAAATCAAGAACTGAGAAGAGTAAATTGCTCAATGTTGCTTCTCTAAACGTTTATAACAGCCTTTCGTGAAAACATCCATAGTCTTCCTTTAAAGAATTGCCATGTAACATCATTGAGGATCTATGTAGCATTCTTGTTTTGGCTGAAATGATGGGTACAAATCTAGCAGTATGCCTCTGCATTCCTTTGGTCCCTCTTTTTAATATAACCTGAACATTTTGCAAATTTAAGGCAAGTCACTAAACTCTTGCACATATACAGCTGCCCCACCACCACCACCACCACCACCACCCACAACACAACACACCATGGGGGAAGAGGGGGGCCTCTGGTAGACCACAATTAAACAACTTTGGGGAACTGTCACATATGACCTACAATAAGTCCTTAAAAATACTAAATACTTCTCAATACGTGTCATCTGAATTCATCTTCCCCTCCCCCAAACTGGCAACCCCCATAGATCCAACTTTTACCTGCTTTCAACATTAACCTCATTCATCTCCTTACTGGCACCAAAGTTCATGTCCAGTCACTCACAGACAAGACTGGAACTGTAGTTTAGGGTAGATGATAGATACACTCCAGTGGAAGACTCTACAGGAGAGACACTCAGTAGCTCAGTACGGGCTTTTGGTAAAATTTTGAGAACATACCTTCACCGAAGAGCCAAGCAGTATATTGCTCCCTCCTACGTATTTCTCGTGAAGAGACCAAGAGGATAAAATCAGAGAGATTAGAGCCCACACAGAAGCATACCGACAATCCTTCTTTCCACGAACAATACGAGACTGGAATAGAAGGGAGAACCGATAGAGGTACTCAAGGTACCCTCTGCCACACACCGTCAGGTGGCTTGCGGAGTATGGATGTAGATGTAGATGTAGCAAAGAAAAGCAAAAATGCTCAACTCTGTTCACAAACGTTCTTTTACGAAAAGGAAACCAGGAGTATTGCTCCATCTTAATCATCATACCACTGAAAAGGTACATATTATAGCCTGCATCACCTAGGAAGGCATTTCCGTGCATAGAGGCAGAGTGATAGGGAAGTGTGGAGGGGATGAAGTCTGTTCATGTGTGGGGGCAGAGGGCACTCAAACAAAAGTCCGCTTTGCCGGACTGTGTTACTACAGACAACAATCAGGTTCATTTTCTTATGGTACATCGTATTATACGCTCAAATCTACGAGGGGAATAACACATTTTAAAACCGATTTCAATCAACTGCCTACATGAGGAAGTCTTTCTTCATGTCTCTATGTTTCGTTTACTGCTTCACAGCTACAGCACACGACGTTTGAAGGTGATACAAGCTGACACGCCTTTGTACAGACGTCAAGTGCAATTTTTCTCTAATAGATGATTATCTAACGGCAAGATCATGAAAACTGGTTGCTATAATAGTTGTTTATTGTAATTTGATTTGTATTATAAGTAAAAATGTAATACGCAATAAAATTAACTTCACAATCAAACTAAAATCATTACATTTGCTTGATAAATGCTTCAACTCTATGTATTTTTTTAATATGTATAATGCTAGTATGGGGTATGTTTGACTGTAGTTAAATGTAAATCATTGTATATAAAAAAAAAATTACTGGTAGCAAAGACTAGTTAAAAAGACAATCATTAAAACTGTCACTATGTTGTTGTTTTGCTGTCAATGGGCACTGTGAGTGTGAACAAACTATTTTGACATTACAGCGAGAGGCCACATACATCATCAACTGAACAAGCAAATAATTAATCTTCAGTGAATAACTTGAGGGAATGCTGACCGATAACACCGAAAACCACCAATATCTCGACTTGTTGGAATATTGGAGTTTTTGACAAATTTATCTGGACACATTCTCGCGAGTAATTAAGAGCATACGACATGCTGGGAAACGCTTAACTCCTCCTTGGGCAATATGTTGAACATTACAGTCTGCAAACTTCATAGGATACAAATTACTAATCGATAAAGTCTAAGAAGTTCTCATATGCTATGTATACAGTTGATATGTTGACAAACAGTTTTCAAATCATGAGTCTTTAAAACCTAGAAATATAATTCCTTTACTTTGTTCCAATGTCTATATAGAGATACCATTGTCACTGCTCTTTGAGTCCATGTTCTAACCATCTGATTCTAAATCTGAGATGATAGGTTCAAGGGTTATATTCATCTTCACTTCACTGTCACCCCAAGTCTTCTTTCTGTAGCTTTTCAGCGTGCCGCACACAGTGTGCCCACACTGAAGGAGGGATGTTTATTGCTTCATGCAAATTAATTCAGTGTCTTATCTCGAATGTTTTGTTTCCCCCCCCCCCCCCCCCCCCCTCACATAACCCTTAACCTGCACCCAAATTAACTCTGTAGGATTGTAGGATTGTACTGACAATGAAATGTGTGTAAATACAAAACTGTGTGACCACATTCACGTGCAAGAAAGTCAACTTCGTATTTTAAGAAAGTCAACTTCGTATTTTCTATTGCGTGACTTGCAGAAATTAACAAGCTGCACAAGTTAGGCAAGAGTCTGGCTTGTATTGCTTGCAATATCTTTATTTTTAAAACAGATTACAATACCAGCTTTCCTAATGTTTGTACTCCGTGTTTTCTTGCTAACAGCTGTATGATAACTGTCATGGTAATTACAATGACCGACTTTAAGACAAGATATGTCACGAACTGTTCAGTGAACCACTTTCTGAAACAAAACTTTCATTTCTGAATGGTAGTCACTGCTGGTTTCCTTACAACTAATAAAAATTAAAAATTCACTCTCAAGAACGAAACCAGAAGAAAAGCCAGCATGAAGAATAAGTATTCCAGAACCTTTTCCTATAGGAGCTTTAAAGCTGCTAGTACCAGCACTCATTTTCCAGCAGGTACTTATGGAATTATTCTAATTCACTCACGTTTCATCTAATACAGTGTTCAACTAATGCCTTCTCTTGTATAGTGCGTCTTTATAAGAGTTGTTGTTTGTGCCTCACCTATGTGACTTCTTCCAATTAAAAACACTCTTCTTACCATATTTGAAACCAATGTCTTTTTAGATTCTCTGCACTGACAAAATGCTACCTTTCACACATAACTGTAACAAGTGTTTGTGGAGTCGGTTATTCACTGCTTACATAATCCCACATTTCAAACAAGGAGCAGTTTACAATATTGTAGTCAGAACCATTCATTCGTGATGCAAGTTTCTTGTGATTTCAATGCTTTCCAAAAGACACAAAACCAAATTTTGCTGAAGTGTCTACAGCTCTGACACTTTTGTTTATTATTCTCTGTACAGGTCTCTTGCCAACACATAGGTTTGAGGTTGTTATTGCTTCTTCAAAATAACAAAAACAGGAGTCCCATTTTCAGATTCACGCGTAAAAAAGTTATAAATGCAGTAAACAAACTTCCCCACCTGCTTGTGAAGCACTTCATTTTATTCGCCGTCACAAGACATTTATTTGTATATCACACTAAAACATTTACAGATACACAATCACAGCTGTACTGCTACACGAAAGTAACATCGACATCTGAATGAATAATTCGGTCAGTCTGTTAAAGCTGCATTGTTGCGAAACACAGCAACAGCCCAGTGTGTGGCAGAGGGATTCTTGCAGTCTAGTTGTAGCTCATGGCCAGCTATTCAGAAAGAGAATGATTCTTATTGGATGCTAGCAGTTAATGGATGGGGGATGCACACAGTGGCTGTCTTCCTACATGATGTTAACTACAGTGTCAGTGTCATTGAGAAACAGCTGAAATTGTTAAAACTGAACAAAGCTCCAGACCCAGATGGAATCCCCATCAGATTCTATACCCAATTTGCAACTGAGTTAGCCCCTCTGTTAACTATAATCTTTCATAGAGCCATAAAACAAAGAAACTGTGCTCACTAGTTGGAAGAAAGCAAAGATCACACCTATCTATAAGAGGAGTAGGAGAAGTGATCCTCAAAACTGCCATCCAATATCCTTGACACAGATTTGTTGTAGAATCTTAGAACACATTCTGAGCTCTAACACAATGAGGTATCTCGAATAGAACAGCCTCTTCCATGACAACCAGCATGGATTTTGAAAACATAGATCATGTGAAACCCAACTCGCACCTTTCTCACATAACATCTGAAAGCCATGAATCATGGCAATAAGATAGATGCAGTACTCTTGATTTCTGAAAAGCATTGGACTCAGCGCCCTCAGCACCTCACCTTCACTTATTATCAAACGCACGATCACATGGCGTACATAGAGACAGGGGTGGCAAGTTATCTTGGACATCCCATAGAACTGTGTTGGATCTCTTGCTATTCATGTTATACATTAGTCATCGTGTGGACAATATTAACAGTAAAATCAGATGATGCAGTTACCTACAGTGAAGTACAGTCTGAACGAAGATATAAAAACGTTCAGTTACACCTTGGTAAGATTTCACAGTGGTTCAATTACTGGCAGCTTTCTCTAAATGACTAAAAATGTAAAACTGTGCACTTCACAAAATGAAAAAAAGTGTCCTATGATATGATATTAGTGAGTCACAGCTGGAATCTGTAAACTCATGAAAATATTTAGGTGTATCACTTGGTAGGGACGTTAAGTGGAAAGATGAAATACGTTCAGTTATGGTTAAAGCAGGTAGCACACTTTGGTTTATTGCAATGCAATCAGCCTACAAACGAGACTGCTTACAAATCACTTATGTAACCAGCACAGAATATTTCTCAAGTGCAAGGGACCTGTACCACATAGGACTAGCAGGAGATACTGAACATATACAGCGAAGGGCAGCACAAAAGGTAACAGGTTTGTCTAGCCCATGGGAGAGTGTCAACGAAATGCTGAAAGAACTGAAGTGCTAGACTATTGAGAATAGACTGAAACTATCCCGAGGAGGTCTGCTACCAAAGTCTCAAGAACCAGCTTTTAATGATGCCTCTTAAAATTTACTACAACTCTCTACATATCACTCCCATAGTGATCATCAGTTCAAGATTAGTTTAATTACGGTACACAGAGAGGCATTTAAAGAATCATTTGCCCTGCCTCCAGATGCGAAAGGAATGGGAAAATGTCCTAATAACTGGTATAGTGGGACATACCCTCTGCCGTGCACTTCACAGTGGTTCACAGAGTATACGTGCAGATGCAGATGTAGATATAGCTGGTTACAATGTTTCCCAACAGAGATCCTCTGCCTTAACTGATCTGCACTTTCAATTAATTGTCTACTGTCTTCCTCCAAATATCCAAGACTCTCATCACTTTCTCCACTGCCTCTCCTCAGTTCCTACCCCTATTAACACTAGACTTGTTACTTGCCATTGTGCATGCTTTGTCCCTGTACACCAACATGTCTCATTCCCATGGCCAGCACTTCCTCTATAAGAACCCTGCTGATACCAATCCCACCTATCTAATCCTTCTGATTAAGTAAATTTGACCCATTATTATTATTTTTTGTTTGAAGGCAAAGTCTACAAACAAATCTGTGTAACTGCAACAGATACTTACAGGACACCGTTCTACACTAACTTGTTTCTGGGCTGCCTAGAGGAATCTTCTCAGCACCAAAAACCCTTCTCTGGTGTAGATTAACCGACTTCATGATCTCAACCTATGACAAAGAGAGCATCAGTTCTTTCTTCCACAACCTCCCAATTCAACAACCAACCTTCCTGGATGTTGATTTCCATATCTCAGATGACCTCCATAAAAAGCTCTGTTTATATCAAACTGACTGAGTATGAATGGTGCCTCCATTTTTTTTTATTAGTCACCTGTTCTGTGTTAATAGATAAGAGAAGACAAATCTGCTGTGGGAAGTGGGATTTAGCAAAATATGCTGATGACATTGTCCAAGACTTTACAGAAAAACAATATGTTGCCTGATTTCCTGCACCATTTCTTCCACTGTCCAAAGCAGTATTTCATCACCCATACAACCCATGAGAGACTCAGATGCAATACCTGCCCTATGCAATCACACACTACCTTCTATCCCAGTCCAGCAACAGGCATTTCCTGTCAGCCACTTTATATACCAAGTGTGCTGCAGTTACTGTGCAACATATTACAGGGGAATGACAAATAACAAGCTGTCTACTACAAGTATGAATGGCCTCTGCCAAATTTTGTATAACTGCATACTTTACCACCCAGTTACTGAGCAGGCTGAACACCACAACACCAATAGTTGCTTCAGTAGCCATACAATAACCCCCCACCTCCAAGCATCAGAGTAGATGGGAACTGTCCCGCCAACAAATTACTTGCTCTCATACATTCCCTGGCCTAACCTCCATTAGCCCCTTCTCTCTCTCTCTCTCTCTCTCTCGTGCTTGTCCTTCACTTACCCTTCCTGTCATTTTCCACACCATTCCTCCCTTTTATGAAACTTGTATCTACATGTCCCCCCAGGCATTTTTTCTTACTGCTGCTCCCCCCCCCCCCCCTTCTCTCTCTCTCTCTCTCTCTCTCTCTCTCTCTCTCTCTCTCTCTCTCTCTCTCTCTGTGTGTGTGTGTGTGTGTGTGTGTGTGTGTGTGTGTGTGTGTGTGTGTGGGGGGGGGGGGGGGGGGTTCGCACTTAAAGTAGAAACAAATTGGTAGCTTGAAAGCAAGTAACATCTCTATGCTGTCATATTTTTCTTTGTGCTAAACTTAGTTACAAGTGAGTGTTTGCCTGTCCTCATTCTTTTTGTTTCATTAGTGAAATATCTATAATTGAAGAATGAAATTAGTTAGTCATCTTCAATATATTTGTATGTTGAACATGAATCTGTATTCTTTTATTTTACAATCAGTGTTCGTCTAATTGTGCCATCTCAATACATCTTCTAAAATATAAGAAATTATCAGCCTTGATAGCGGTAATGATACCAACATCTACCTAGGTTTCAGCCCAAGTAATTGAGCCTTCTTCTGAAGGTAAAGCTGATTCTATGATATGTCTAAGAGAGCATGGTCTAAAAACAAAACTAAAACAGCCTGAATAGACGTAGTCACATTTTAAAATTGCAGTACATAAGTACTAAGTCACCACCAAGACCATGCCCTCATAGACATATTATAGAATCAGGTTTATCTTCTGAAGAATGCTCAATTACTTGGGCTGAAACCTAGGTAAAGGTTGGTATCATCACCGGAATTGAGGCTGATAATTTCTTACATATTAGATTATCACGATTGCTGACTGGGCTGCAATGTTGAAAGTACTAACATCTCCTTCTCGTGGATTGATTTAAAGCTTCAGCAATTTACCATCTTATTTTATTTCTCTATCCTCAATGGTGCTCGGTGACTCTCCTGATACCAATCAGTTTATTTTATTTGTATTCTGACAAACCAATTTATTTAATAATGTAAAACAACAGAATCCCAGGTTGCATCACAAATAATTAAAAAAAAGTGACATTGATATGGAAAAGAAATACTGTTCTTACCTGAATTTAATGAGCAAATCACAACCACTACAAGTGCAAAAAGAAGTATTTACACAGTAAGAAACACATTTTAAATCACATGTAAATGGTTAAATTGGTGAATTTTATAAAACATGTTCATCAGCAGTCAATTAATAAATTTCCATTTACAACATATTTTTAGAATAAATAAATTTATAAAACACAAGGTAGTCTGCATGCAAGGACTAAATGTATTTGGTATATACACCACCTGCCTCTGCTAACTTCACAAGTGCCATATGAGTCGTAGTTGGTATGGCATCTTTGAATGAGATATCTTTCTCAGGCTTCAGACCTTTTGCTTCCATTGTCCACACTCCCTTAGGCCCCCTATAATAGCAAATAGTCAACTTATATTAAAAGTTCTATGAATCTTAAATAAATGAAGGAAGAGAATGGGATGGATGCACAAGAGTAGTAGAGCTACATGTTGTGAAGTCACAGTACAACTGTATCACGATATTAGCATGGAGATTATGATGTATCAGTTGCCCAAATGAGTGATTTATTTAATTTAAAATCACAACATGTTTTGGGAAGACATGACCACGTTTTCACTTACTGGGCATAATGGCCTAATATTTTCTTTCAGTAACTTCACAATGGGATTATGTCTTTACAAAACATGTCATGTTTTTAAAATAAATGAATCACACATTTGGAAAACTTGTGCATCATAGCATCTGTACTGAGAGTAGCAGAGAACTGAACAAAAGCGAAATATCACAAAGTAAAGAAATATTTTTAATGATTCAAGATACCTGTGTTTACTTCATCGAATTTGAATAAAAAATTATGTATGAAATAAAATACAGTATTCCAGGAATGCTTTCTAACATCTGATATTTTCATTCATCTTATCACATCTTTCTTCAATTCCATTAAAGAAACACCATATATACAATTCTTTGCTCCCAGGCAGATGATAAGCTGAACTAGAATCAATACTGCCATGCTGATAATATGGACAATCACTAAAATTATTTAATTGGATAGATGCTGAGACTATGAGCACAGCAGAAATGCAACCATCCATGCTGAGGTAGACAAATAAAGTGGGTCCAACTGCAATAAATCTATACACTGAGCAGCACAGCTTTGTCATGGATAATGCCAACTCATCATCAAATGTTGCATGTGCTGGTCCTCATTAGTCAGTCACAAAAGTTGCTCATATTTATTGCAGCCCATGGAAGTAACAACTCAACTGCTTTCTGCCACAGTCAACAGGTTTCAAATAATATAGTGAAATAAGTTTGAGCTCAAAGTTGCACGACAGTTAAACTAAGGCCCCGCCATGAGGTTTCAAGCATAAAAGCACCTTCCCCTACATCAAAACATGCCAAAAACCACTGTCTACAATCTGTCTTGTGTTTGTAAACTCTCATCACCAGTTTTGTAAAGGCCTCGGCTGTGGAGGCCGAGTTTGTGAAATAGCTTCTGTTGTAGTACATCACTAACACAATTTCTCCCTGCCACTATTACACAGCTGTGCCCCAGGGGCAGGTAACACGATAGGAGAACAGAGGTTCTACAACCCTCCAACAAATTAATAACAAAGTCACACAAATGAGTTAAAAGGTTTACTTATCTTTGCGACTTGCTGAATGATTAAGTCTACAACACTGCTTGTAATATAACATAAAAAAGGCCCTCAATGGCTAATTGCAAATAATCATAGGTCATTCCATTTATGAAATTTGTAACGAGTGTCTGGTCACTTAGGAGTTCACTAAACGACGTTCCCTATCTAAGACAGCCTTGGATGATGATCTATAACCAAGTGAGCGCGAATTGCTTTTCTATCTTCTGAGTAGGCTTCTCTCCATCGTCATACCGTCATTGGCGAATTGTGCTTTGCTGGCAACTGGCCAAGGAGAAGTCGATATCTTCATCCTCAGCGCTGGTAGAACTCTTGCAAGTGGTGAGTCTATGGCACAGGCATCGAGTTATGTGACTCATGGCTCAGCACACTGAATATCCAGCTCTGACAAGGTCCCTAATACTGTCACTGCTGTAGGATTTTTGTTTCCATCACAACAGTTGGTAGTCACACACACACACACACACACACACACACACACACACACAGAGAGAGAGAGAGAGAGAGAGAGAGAGAGAGAGAGAGGCAAACAGATGTCACTTACTGACACGCACGTCAGAATGCATTATGTATGTCACTTTCTGAGCAAGAAACTTGGTGCACGGAAAAAGGCCCTCCTGACTTGCAGTTGCTGTTTTAATAATAATAACAATAATAATTATAGCCCATAATAAGTTGACACTCTTGGTCATTGTGATTTTTTGTACATTTAAAAAAATGATATGTCATACCAATAATGAATATAAACATTAAGAAGCACATTATATACTATTATGTAAACATTTACCACCATTAACATATTGCAGCATATAAAAGCAGAACTGTCAGCAATGGAGCTCAATCTTTGATAGAGTGTAAGCATTCTTCAATTAACAACTGTTTCAATTTGCCTTTACAAAGATTTCCGTGAAGTTGCTTTATACCAGGTGGCAATCTGATATAGAATTGTCTTCCAGCTTCAAGGAGACTGCAATCTGTAGCCCTTTTATTACTAAGTATCCTATGATAATCACATCTCATTTGTGTTTTGTAATTATGAACTATTCATTAGGCCTAGTTGATCATTCTCTTTTACAAACTTAATAGTCTTATGGACATACAATGAATACACAGTCAGTAAGTTATAATTTTTAAAGTACCAGGTGATCAAAAAGTCAGTATAAATTTGAAAACTTAATAAACCACGGAATAATTTAGATAGAGAGGTAAAAATCGACAGACATGCTAGGATTGACATGGGTTTTTATTAGAACCAAAAAAAAAGAAACAAAGTTCACAAAATGTCCGACAGATGGCACTGGACAGCAAAACATCAGTGACTGCGCATGACAATCGTGTATAAAAGGAGTTGTAATGAGAGAGAGAACCAGATGCGTCAGCAGTCGCAGCATGTTGATGTTACCTGACAAGGCGCTTTTAGTGAAACTGTTTTATCAGAATGGGGAATGTGCTAGTTCAGTGCTATGATCCTATCACAATAGGAAGGGGATTCCAACAGATAAAGGTCTGTTGACAAATGCAGCTGTGGCGAGAATGATTTCGAAGTTCGAAGCCACGGGTTGTTTAGACGATAAACCCCATAGTGGCCAACCGAGCACAAGGCGTAATGCTGCTGAGACAGTTCAGGAAGAAATGGAGACTGTAGCGGGTTTGTCTATGCACGGGGAAGTCAGTGCTCATGCAGTTGCACGTCGCACCGGCACACATTACTGTTTGGTTGGCACTGATGCTATCCGTACAAAATCCATCGGTATCATGAACTGTTACCTGGCGATTTAATGTTGTGGACCGACAAAGCTCATTTCACACTCTGAGGGTCTGTCAACTCCCACAACTGCAGAATTTGGGCTACCAAAAATCCTAGAACTGTTGTGGAAACACCATTGCATGACGAGAAAGTCACGGTGTGGGTTGGATTTACCACATCTACACATTATCGGGCCTTTTTTCTTTGAGGAAACGCATGATTCTGGTTTTGTAACTGCTACCGTGATGGGTGAGAGGTACGCCGATATGTTACAGAATCACATCATCCCCAGCCTGGCTGATAAATACCTGCTGGAACAAACAATGTTTATACAGGATGGTGCTCCACCCCCTATTGCTACACGTGTGAAAGATCTCTTGCGCATGTCGTTTGGTGATGATTGTGTGCTCAGCCGCCTCTTTTGTCATGCTTGGCCTCCCATGTTCCAAGATCTCAGTCCGTGCGATTATTGGCTTTGGGGTTACCTGAAGTCGCAAGTGTGTCGTAATCGAACGACATCTCTAGGGATGCTGGAAGACAGCATTCGACACCAATGCCTCACCATAACTTCGGACATGCTTTACAGTGTTGTTCACAACATTATTCCTCGACTACAGCTATTGTTTAGGAATGATGGTGGACATATTGAGCATTTCCTGTAAAGAACATCATCGTTGCTTTACTATTCTGATCAGATGAAGCGCCACCTGTTGGGCCTTTTTTTTTGAACTTTTGTAATTTTTTGGTTCTAATAAAACCCCATGCCATTCCAAGCATGTGTGTCAATTTGTACCTCTCTATCTACATTATTCCGTGATTTATTCAGTTTTCAAATTTATACTGACTTTTTGTTCACCGGTAGACTTTACAGGACTGGTGTTTGGTTGTATTAGCAGTTATTCTAACTGCACTCTTTTAAAGGGACTCCACAGCTGAGAGATTTTTATGCTGATTTACTGTTAGTATTTTACTTACATTACTATATTTTAGTTTTGAACACTGTCTCCAAGATACAAATGAAAGAAATTTAGTGCTACTCCTCTTACTTGCGTTAAGTTTCTAATTTGAATAATGGTACTGCGGCATTCACAGAACCAAAGGCCTTAGAGAAATCTAGAAAAGTCTCAATGACTGACTGATTCAACCAGTCTGTTTAGCATTTCATGGAAAGTAGTTGCTATTGCTGTTATTGGGGATAGACATTTTTGGAAGCCTTGCCGTGGGTTGTTTAATAGAATGTTTTTACAGAAGAAAGATTCCATTTGATCTAGAATTACTCTTTCAAGCAACTTTCCAAGTGTTGAAGTCAATGAAACTGGCCTCTGTTTATGTCAGTGGTTGCTCCATTCTTATACATTGGCCATATATAATTTTTGAAAGTTCACAAAAGGTTCCCTGGGCAATTTAACTGTTTATTAAATGTGTTATTGGTTTAATTAATTCATTTTTGCATTCCTGAAGTAATGTGAATGATATGTCATCCTAGTTACTAAAAGTTTTTACTTTGAGTTTTTAGATTATTTTCATTACTTTGTATTCTGTTACACTCCATCAGAAATGTGAATTACTCATTTTAACTGAGTTTATTTGTACATTTAGTTCAATACCTTCATTGCATGTTTTACTAAAATGTTGTATGAAGCTCTCCCACACTGTCTTTGGCTCCCTCACCAACATTCCATTTTCTTCTAGTGTGCTATGTTACTGCAACTTCGATTCTCTTTATTTTTGCATTCTTTGTTTCTTACATTCCATTCTTTGTTTATTAACATAACTGTATTCATGTATCAGTTCAGTACAACAGTGTGCTTTTAGAGTCTTCAGTGATTTCTTGTATGATTTTCTGGTATTTTGTACTTTGTTAGGAAGCACTACAATTTTGTATCTCTGAAGAGTACTTACAGGTCTTTCATATTGCAGATTTCTGGTGGAATTTTGATGTTCTTTGTCTAACCTGATTTCCATAGAGTTTTTACTGTTGGACTTGCCTGATTAAAACTGGGGTTAAATATTTCATAGAAATAGCTCCACTTTACAGTAATATATCATCTGTTTTATATAACTTTCATTAGTCTTCGGGTGCAAGGCCCAGCTTAAGTTTATTATGATCAGTCACTATAAAGAACTATTTTGTGGTCTGCATTCATCTCTACAGATAGAGCTCTTTGGTTCGAGAGGCAGTTTTCAGTAGTTCTTATTATTAATTCTTCCCTTTTTAAATTTGTAACAATATAGTCAATGCAAGACTGTGAATCAGGCGTTATTCTGGTTTGTAATAAATTTATATGGATAAGGTAATAGCAACGTAACAAGTCAGAGTACTTAATACTATTTATATTATAGCATAAAAAGTCTATGTACACAGCCTCTTACTACTATAATGTTTTTTGTTTGGTGTTAGTTTGTCCAGAAGTTGTTCTAAATGGCAGAAAAATTCATCTACGTCATTATTTGGTGGTATATGATGGCCAAAAATTATTGAGCTTTTGTTGCCTAGCTTTATTTTTACTGCTGGTGATTCAAAGGCCATCTCCACAGCAAGTTCATCAATCCAATCAATGTTTACACAATGAATGTTATTCCTAACATAGATGCCTACCTTGTGTATTTTTCTACAATATGCACTCGCAATTTTGTAATTATTTACCTTAAAACTACCAATCTCTTTGATGTTGCATCTGACTTAATACACAGTATATGCGTGTGTTCTACTTTATCCTAGGATTCAACCTGTTCTATAAGGGGTGATTAAAAACTTTATGTTTGAGGGTGTTGCTGCAGCATATACGCACTACAGCTAGACTTTCGATAATAATCCCAACATGTGGTAATGAATAGGTCCTGGATTTTAATGACAAATCATATTTTTTACCTAATTTTGGGGTGAATTTTGCAACAATTTATAACAAATCCAGGTACTGCAGATAAATGTAATTTTATTGTGCATATTTACATCTGCTCTGTGGTCCTGATCTCTCCCCATGTAATTACCACATCTTTGGTACCTTAGAAAAGTTCTTGAAGGGCTGATGATTCCTATAGGATGAGGGTGTGCAGCAGGCAGTTATGGAGTTCTTCAAACAGCAGGACACGGTGTTTTACCAAACACGTATCTTCAACCTGGACTATTGGTAGGAATGATGGCCTCAATGCTCATGGCGATTCTGCCTGACTGGTGTACAGATTATGAACCGTACAGCTTTCGAACGGAATCTTTTTGAATGCCCCTTAAATATTATTAGTGATGTACTGGACATTCTGGAACATTACTTTACATTTTTCGTCTTTTTTGGTGTTGTCAGTGGGTGTTTTACCTTCTTTTGTGCAAACTGAAGGCTCATTTACAACTAATACAGGAATTTCAAGTTCACTAGCAAATATTCTATTTTAATTTGATCTTTTCTTAATCCATTTGCTTAGTTTTTCACACACAAAAATGCTTACCCTCATAATGCAAATGTAATACATATTCAGTGTGCATGCTTTTATCTGAATGTCTTTATACCTAGAACCGAAATTTTTTTATGTCTTGAGTATAATAATAAGAAGCCACAAACTGGAACTCTTTGCACAAATGTTTTCGGAACAAAAATGGATTTTGGTCGACCTTCAAGAAATCACTGCTAACAGAAACTTTAGGAAAGTCTGCAAATCATTTTATACAGTCTTTTTTTAAGGTGACCGAATATCAAAAGCTGAACAAAATGACTGACTGATTGATTAATTGAGGGGGAGGGGGTTATGGAACTGAACAGCAAGGTCATCAGTCCCACAATTCCTAAGTTACTTGTGGAAGAAAGGAGACCTGCTAAAAGTGGACAGATCCAGTCAGAGGGGTCAAACTATAAAATGAGGAAGTTCAAACACATACAGTAGAAGGATAAAAAGGGTAAACCACATCTAAAAACTGGAAAAACATAAGAATAAAAGAGCGGTCTTTGTACAGGGGAGTGGTCACGGGTCCCAGACTGGGAAACCAGGAAGAGATGCCCTAACCACAATACTCTGCCCCAGCCCCAGGAGTAAAGCAACACCTTATATCTGAAAATAAAAACAACTTTCACGGAGGAAACTGAAGACCAGTTAATAACCCATGATTCATCTACTAATGTTAAAGACAAGGAACCTGGAAGATTATACTTAGTACAAAGGGCCAAAAGAAGAGGACATTGCACCAATATATGGGCTATCTTCAGTCTGACTCCACATCCACATTGTGGGGGAGGCTCATTATGCAAGAGAAGATAATGGGTGGGCCTGGTACAACCAACATTTAGATGGCATAAGACAGTGGACTCCTTCTGAGAGGAGTAGAAGGAAGAGTGCCAAATGGCAGTAGTCTCGATTGTGCAGAGTTTATTACTGAGAGCAGTGGCATACCAGATGTCACTCCACTTTTGAAAAAAAGAGAGATTTGATGTAGAACAGCACATCTGCAGCTGGAACCATGAAAGGGAATGGAGTAATAAGTATCTGCTTGTCCAGCCAAATGGTCAACCAGTTCATTCCCTGGGATGCTCACATGACCTGGGACCCAGAGAAAGACAACTGAGCAGGCAGCACGGCCAAGGGCAGAGAGGTAATCATAGATAGCAGAGACCAAGAGCTGATGAGAATAGCATCTGTCTATAGCCTGCCAGTTGCTCATCGAGACGGTTTGTATTACAACACTGTGGAGGGAGGCCTGAGTAACAAAATGGAGAACCCTGTTAATGGCCAGTAGCTCTCCTGTGAACACATTACATGATCCCGGTAATAAATGGTCTTCTAAACCAGTAGGACACATGAAAGCACATCCCTCCTTATCTGTTGTCTTAGAACCATCAGTGAAGAAGATGGTAGCACCCTGGAAATCTGCAAGGATGGGACTTACAAGACACTGGACGACCACAGGGGTGACAGAGGCCTTAGGTCCCTGGAATACGTCAGTCCTAATCTGTGGTCTAGGCACCATACAAGTGGGAGTGCAGGAAGAAATATGCGGGGCACATTCTTTGGGATTGGAATTATAATATTCTTCTTGAAGTCTGAGGGTATTTCGTCTGTTTCATATATCTTGCTCACCAGATAGTAAGAGTTTTGTCAGGACTGGCTCTCCCAAGGCCGTCAGTAGTTCTAATGGAATGCTGTCTACTCCTGGGGCCTTGTTTCGACTTGGTCTTTCAGTGATCTGTCAAACTCTTCAGGCAGTATCATATCTCCTATTTCATCTTCATCTACATGCTCTTCCAATTCCATAATGTTGTCTTCAAGTACACTGCCATTGTATAGACCCTCTATATACTCCTTATACCATTCTGTTTTCCCTTTATTGCTTAGAACTGGGTTTCCATCTGAGCTATTGATATTCATATAAGTGGTTCTTTTTCTCCGAAGGTCTCTTTAATTTTCCTGTAGGCAGTATCTATCTTACCCCTAGTGAGATAAGCCTCTAAATCCTTACATTTGTCCCCTAGCCATCCCTGCTTAGCCATTTTGCACTTCTTGTCAATCTCATTTTTGAAACGTCTCTATTCCTGTTTGCCTGCTTCATTTACTGCATTTTTATATTTTCTCCTTTCGTCAATTAAGTTCAATATTTCTTCTGTTATCCAAGGAGTTCTACTAGCCCTCGTCTTTTTGCCTACTTGATCCTCTGCTGCCTTCACTACTTCATCCCTCAAAGCTACCCATTCTTCTTCTACTGTACTTTTTTCCCCCATTCCTGTCAATTGTTCCCTTATGCTCTCGCTGAAACTCTGTACAACCTCTGGTTCTTTCAGTTTATCCAGGTCCCATCTCCTTAAATTCCCACCTTTTTGCAGTTTCTTCAGTTTTAATCTACAGTTCATAACCAGATTGTGGTCAGAGTCCACATCTGCCCCTGGAAATATCTTACAATTTAAAACCTGGTTCCTAAATCTCTGTCTTACCATTATATAATCTATCTGATACCTTTTAGTATCTCCAGGGTTCTTCCATGTACACAACCTTCTTTCATGATTCTTGAACCAAGTGTTAGCTATGATTAAGTTATGCTCTGTGCAAAACTCTACCAGGCGGCATCCTCTTTCATTTCTTAGCCCCAATCCATATTCATCTACTATGTTTCCTTCTCTCCCTTTTCCTACTATCGAATTCCAGTCACCCATGACTATTAAATTTTCGTCTCCCTTCACTACCTGAATAATTTCTTTTATCTCATCATACATTTCTTCAATTTCTTCATCATCTGCAGAGCTAGTTGGCACATAAACTTTTACTACTGTCGTAGGCGTGGGCTTCGTGTCTATCTTGGCCACAATAATGCGTTCACTATGCTGTTTGTTGTAGCTTACCCGCACTCCTATTTTTTTTATTCACTATTAAACCTACTCCTGCATTACCCTTATTTGATCTTGTGTTTATAACGCTGTATTCACCTGGCCAAAAGTCTTGTTCCTCCTGCCACTGAACTTCACTAATTCTCACTATATCTAACTTTAACCTATCCATTTCCCTCTTTAAATTTTCTAATCTACCTGCCCAGTTAAGGGATCTGACATTCCACGCTCCGATCCGTAGAACGCCAGTCCCCCCCCCCCCCCCCCCCCCCCCCCCCGATAACGATGCCCTCTTGAGTAGTCCCCGCCCGGAGATCCGAATGGGGGACTATTTTACCTCCGGAATATTTTACCCAAGAGGATGCCGTCATCATTTATCCATACAGTAAAGCTACATGCCCTCAGGAAAAATTACGGTCATAGTTTCCCCTTCCTTTCAGCCATTCACAGTACCAGCACAGCAAGGCCGTTTTGGTTAATGTTGCAAGGCCAGGTCAGTCAATCATCCAGACTGTAGTCCCTGCAACTACTGGAAAGGCTGCTGTCCCTCTTCAGGAACCACACGTTTGTCTGGCCTCTCAACAGATACCCCTCTGTTGTGGTTGCATCTATGGGACGGCCATCTGTATCGCTGAGGCACGCAAGCCTCCCCACCAACGACAATGTCCATGGTTCGTGGGGAAGGTGTATTAAGGTAGACAGTTCAATGTAAGGAAGAGGCCTAACTGGAGGGAGGTAGACATTGCAAACAGTGATTGTTGGGGTCGTTTGCACTCTGACTACTATTGCTTCCAGGTTGGTATGAAGTCACTAATGAAATCGGTGCCAGCTAAAGTGCAGACCCCTCCTGATGCTATTCCGGGGCCGGCATGGTTCCAACAGAACACACTGATAACCACAAAACATTGAAGAGCAACATAGAACCCAAAATAAAAGGAAACAAGGTGTCATATTTCCAGTAGGTAATGATAACATCCACTGGATCATCATGTGGCAAGGGTCCAGGCTGGACATAAAGAAGCCATGGGGAGGTCATGTGACATGGTCAGTGGTCATCACTAACAAGGACACAGTGACACATCAGACTCAGGTTGCGAGAGGAGATATGGCACCTCCAGGGGCACCGGAGTGGCCTTGTGCTGGGACCTGTGTTTCTTCTTCTTCTTCTCTTTCATAGGTGGAGGAAGGCAGGGCACAGAGGAAGAGTAAGCTTCTGCAAGGTTTGGAACCGAAAGAGAGCGGGTAACCTTGCAGCATGCAGATGATGAGTCTCGTGGCCGATTTGTGGTAACAGGCTTTCGGCTTAAGGGACACCGGGGAGAGTTGTCCTCGCTGGGAGCCCCATCACCAATAGGTGCTGAAGAAGGGGGCACTTCTTCGTCCGGGGAGGGGGAGCAGCAGCCGGAGCGGAGGGCATGGGAACTGCAGGGGATGGAGAGGGGAGATGAGGATTGGACTGTGGTAAGGAAGAGGCAGGAAGGGGAAAGGATGTAACAGAGTGTTGCGGCCACATGTAGTAAGCGTTGCTTCACACAGTGGAGAATGGCAAAATAGAGGCACGCTGGCGACCAAGACGTTGCGAAGTAAGTGGCACAGATAGCCTTGCCGACAGCAGCAGTCAACCAACAAGCTGATGCAAGGATGCACACAGACTGAGTGCTGAGCGAAGCCTGGAGAGTGCTGAGTAAGGGGAAGTGAGGCCAGCACGCTAAGTTACGCTGCAATATACTGCGGGAGCAATAACAAAAAGCTACCACCAAGGGTAAAAAAAGTCCTACTGCCAGATATAAATAGTGGAGAGAAGGCAGCAACAGCCATTAGCCATTAGGAAGCAGTTTGGATCTGACGTGGTCGGTGTCCGAATGTTCAATCTTCGTAGGTGACGATTCCGGAAGTCTGTTCCAGCTCGCAGGAGTCATCCGTTCACCGCCAGATGACAACTTCAGCTCTGAGGGTCGACCTGAGTTCGGTTGGCACCACGGCTGACTAACTACAGCAAGAACTTCCAGCAGGACTGGCCACAGCACGGTCTTGGTCACAGACACAGCCGGAGACTGACGCCCGGACTTCACGGCAACCCGGTCCCACGGCGCATGGTCCGTCCATGACAGGACCTTGCGGACATTGCGACTGACCACTTCCCAGCTGCCGGTGCAGCAGGTACTGGCAGTTGACCTCACAATGACGAGTTCATCTCAACCACAGTGGCACGCATTGCACACATTGTAGGAGAATCTACACAGCAGCAGCCAGGCGGAGGGATCTGCACGGCTGGGCAGCGATGACGAGGGAGAAATTGTAAAGAAAGTTCAATAAATAATTGTAAAACTCCACGCCATCTCAGTCTTTGGCGCAGCCACTGTGTCTGCTGCTAACAAGCAGTGAGAAGGCGTAACAAGTGGTGTCAGGTGAACCCATGCCACGACTCTGACTAGCACCGTGCGGAGCAACCGAGAAACACACCAAATAGGATGAGTCCAGCAACTGCCTTCTCTCTATGTTTACTGTGTAGCTAGACATGTCAAGGGTAACGTTAAGGGATGTGAGAGAGTCATTTGAAAGGCCTAGCAAACCCTGTAGACTTATCGCAGTTTCGTGGGAATGATAGTCACGTTAACTTAGTACCATCTAAATGTGTAGTGTGTGGATTAACAAGTCACGTTGCCCCTTGAGATAAATTTGTAACTGGCACTTGTGATGTATGTGGCTTCTAGGGTCATGTAACGGGGCAATGTGGTAAGTCTAGGTGGCTTGTCATTAGACGTGCTAGGAATTAACTTGCTTCTGGGTAATACAATTTTATTTTTGTGAGGTGAGGTACACAACAAGGAAAATACCAGAGACATGTGCAACCGGGACAAGTGACGCTGTAGTCGCATTGACAGAGCAAGTTAATAAACTGATTGAAGAAAATAAGTTGCAAAAGCAGCACATGCAGAGGATGGAGCAACAATTGCAAAATACTCAATCAGGCTCGGGAAGCGATAGTCTAGAATGCAAGGGTACTGTCTTTTCTGGTGTGGCAGGTTGTTCAGTGGCTAATTTGATAACTTCCTTCTCAGCGGCTAATTTGATGCCTTCCTTCTCAGGTAAAACATCAGAGGATGTGAATGTTTTCATTGGTGATGTACATAGTACGGCTAGACTGTGAGGCTGGTCGGATGAAATGTGTTTGCAAATGGCGAGGTTACGGTTAGTAGGTTATGCAAAGACTTATGTGGCATACCACAAAGGGTTAAAGGATGCTACTACGTTCACAGAGTTGGCTGAGGGATTATTGCAAAGGTTTAGGAAACAAAACAGTGGCAGATTTTTTTAGAGAAAATTGGGGAGGATGATGCAAAAAACGGGTGCAACGGTAGAAGAATTTTCAGACAGAATTAGGAGAATGAATGCGCACATGTATGAGTTAACTCAAAATGTGAGTGCGAATGAAGTTCTACTGAAAGAAGCAGAGAATAGAGCTTTAGACGCATTTTTGCAAGGGATCTTGCTGGATTTTTCACGCCGGATACAGATGGAAAATCCAAGTAACTTTGCAGCAGCATTGCGCGTAGCTACACATTTGCAGGAAGTGGATAGCACCACTATAAGTCGCAATGACAAGAAAACTTTTTCATCTTCCAAAGAGTGTTACCATTGTGGGAAGCAAGACCATTTTAAGGGGCTATGTCGGGAACCGCAGTGTTTCAATTGTCAGAAAATAGGGCATAAGGAACAGCAGTGTAAAGCCAAAAAACGGGTTAATGATACAGCAGATAAAAAACTGTTAAACGAAAAAGGGAGGGTACCTGCCATTGGGAGGCATTCCCAGTAAAAAAAAGTATTCAGAGAGTGCATGAAGACGCGGATTGTAGTTTGATGGTTTGGATAAAAGATAAGTGGCGAAGAGTTTCAGTGGATACTGGACTGCATGTATCAGTTGTCAGTGTGGACCTCATGGGCAAGATACAGATTGCACGCAGTAGGTGATAAAAAATTAGATGCACTAGGGACAGCACAGCTCAAGTTTAAGATAGAGAACGTGTGGTTCTGGGAGCAAATGGAGCTGTTGTCAACTGTGGGAAAGGGATTTTCAGCCATACTTGGGTTGGACTTTCTGATTAAACATCACGCCAAAACTGACCTTTTGAAACATACGCTGGAACTTGATGGGAACTTGTTCTCAATGGGTACAGCCATTGCAAATATTTCAGAGTCGCAAGGTGCACCAATATCTAAGGTGATACCAACTAAACTGTGTATAAGTGCATTAAAGGTGATTTCGTGTGACAAAAGTACGAACAGGTACAGGGAAGTTGATCAGGGTACCGGTGGGTGTCGATGTGCTGCAGCAGGGGTTATTCTTGGTAGAGCCACTACTGAGTAATGAGGTTTTAGACGAAAAGCATTGCTATGTTCGTAGGAGTGTATCACGGGTAACGGACATAAACGGGCAGTTTATGGTTCCGCCGAGTTCAGATAACTTCGGGAGGGATGATGCCGATCTGCCGAAGGGATTAGTAATAGCCACAGTAGAGTTAATGGATGATGAGGATATCAATAGTTCGAGGCTAGACTATGATGTAAAGCAAACCGTCAGCATGTCTGCACTTCGTGACAAGGTAAATCGTTTGAGAGGAAATGATCGTTCAGGTATGGAAGCATTATTACTAAAGTATAAAGCATTGTTTGAAGCACAGAGCACGTTACCTGCTACACCAATAACATAGCATTGTATTCCGACAGGGATAAGCCATACAGACTACCGAAACAATTACAACCCGTAGTAGAGCAATTAATAGAACAACAACAGGAAGATGTGATAATCCAACACAGTAATAGTCCTTGGTCTAGTAGTGTGGTCCTAGTTCCGAAGAAGACACCGGGACGGGTCGAAAAAATTTCGCTTTTGTTGCGATTACAGACATTTGAATGAACGGACAGTGGTGAATGTATATCCGATTCCGAATATCACAGAAACATTAGACAACCTAGGGCAGTGTAAATTTTTCTCCACTGTGGATTTGCGAAGCAGTTATCACCAGATTGAAGTATGTCTGGAGGACAGGCCAAAAACAGCATTTACGACGCACTGTGGTCACTTTGAGTATAAAAGACTGCCGTTTGGACTAAAAAACGCTCCAGCAACATTTCAGAGGTTGTTGGATGGAGTCCTTTGTGGGTTGAAACTAAAAAAAATGCATGGTATATCTGGATGACATTATAGTTTTTTCAAGAGATAGAGCAGCATGTGGAATGGTTAGAGGAGGTGTTTAAAAGATTAGATGCAGCACGACTAACATTAAGTTTGGACAAATGCCATTTTACGCAAGCACAAGTAAATTATCTTGGGCATGTTATCAGTCAAGACGGGGTGTGGACAGATCCTCGTCTCACTTCTGCAGTACGAGATTTTCCAGTTCCGCAAACGGTTAAACAACTGCAATCGTATATTGGTCTTGCAAGCTATTATCGAAAATTTGTACAGGGGTTCACAGAAACAGCGAGGCCATTTACTAAATTGCTAAGAAAAGGTGTTACCTTCCAGTGAATGTCAGAGTGCGAGAAAACATTTCAAGAGATGAAACGGATACTGACATCAGATCCAGTTTTGAAGTTTCCAGACTTTTTGAAGGAGTTTTACTACAATGTGATGCATCTAATCACCCTCTTGGGGTTGTCCTGGGACGAGAAATTGATGGCAAAGAACATCCGATTATGTTCGCGTCTCGTCAACTTAACAAGGTGGAACAAAATTACTACACGACGGAGGAGGAATTGTTAGCGGTAATATATGGGATTTTGTACTTTCGATGTTATCTGTACGATAGAAGGTTTAAGGTTGTGACAGATCATTCAGCTCTGAAATGGTTATTAGGTCTGAAAGACCCAGCGAGTAGGCTAGTACGATGGGCGCTGAAACTCAGTGAGCTCGATTATGAGGTAACATACAAGCCAGGTATTACAAGTAACAGGGGTGACTGAAGATGAGTGGAAAAGGGCACAAGCCATGGATAGGACTGCCAATTGTTCAGAAAGCAACCGCAGTTCCTAGTAAAGGACGGGTTACTGTGCAGGTCGACGAAATGCGACCCTCGCGTCGTCGTACCAGCAGCTTTAAGATCTGAAGTTTTGCAACAGGCGCATGACATTTTCTTTCAGGATATGGCAGGAGAAGAGCTACGGATAGGCGGATAGTGGAGAAGTTTTGGCGGAGGACACGACGTCAAGACGTGGGCGAGTACGTCAGGAATTGTGTGCCATGTGCACAGCGTGCGGACTTGAGCCATCAAAAGATTCAGCTTCAAAGATTACTAGAGGCAGACAAACCATTCCAACAAATCGGAATTGATCTATTAGGCCCATTTAATACGAGTGCATCAGGGAATAAGTATGTGTTAACAGTTATTGATGACTTTTCTAGGTATTTAGTCATGGTCGCATTACCAGATCAGAAAGCAAGTACGTTGGCACAAGCTTTAGTTAATAACTGGTTACTCAGGTATGGGATACCTCAGTCCTTAATCTCGAATCAAGGTACTAATTTCATGTTTGATCTGATGAAGCAACTGTGTAAGTTACTGAACATAAAGAAACTATGGACTAGTCCATTCCATCCGCTAGCAAACGGACGAACAGAGAGAGTGCATCGCACAATCGCTAAGATGTTGAGTCACTATGTAAATAGTCAACACATTGACTGGGATGTGGACTTGCAATTCGTAACCAGTGCATATAATAGTAAGGTAAATACGTCAACAGGATTGTCGCCGTACGAAGTGGTGTATGGGCGGAAGATGCCATCACCTTTTGACATGCTTCGTCCAAGGCTGGGAGCAGAGGGCGAGCATGCAAGGCAATTTGCAAAAACCATTAAGGAAGCTAACACGAAAGCATTGGAACGACAAGAATGGATGGGAGGTACAACGAGGAAGTTGCCACAGTACAGAGTAGGCCAATGGGTGCTACTAGCTAATCCGTATGTTCCAAAAGGGAGAACCAAGAAGTTCACAAACAAGTTCCAGGGACTGTACCAAGTAGTGGAAATGACATCTCCTGTCAATGTAAAATTACAATTGCCTACCAAGACAACGGTGGTTCACGTTAGTAGAGTTAAGCCGTTCCAGGGGGTAGCAGATCCGTGTATATGTACTTCTCCTTCTGGCAGAAAGCGAAAAGAAGTGCCAGAAGCATACAGTAAACCAGGAATTAAGTATAAATTGCGTTCGAGGGATGTGTAGTTAGCAGTAATTATCATGTGTGTATTATTTTCATGCACAGACTAGGGTTATTTTATTGGTATTAGGGGGTAGTGATGGGAGTTTTTCCCTTCTCTTTCCATTCTGTAGGTGACGCAGATGGGATACAACTGGATAGTATTGGGCGTAATCCTCTGGCAGCTGACACAAGCTGGTAAGTTACAGGATATGCCGTTGCGAAGTGTGGTGTTGTTCGGGAAACAAACAGACGTGGTCCTCACGAGTCATGAGTGGACGCTTCGGCTGGCACTCAATATCCTGCAGGTAAGGAACGAGATGCAGCAGCTACAGGAGGTGGTATCGAGTGTGTACAACGGATCTAGTGCATCCAAGAACGGAATATTACGGGACGTGCAAGAAGAGTATGAGGCTTTGGATAAGTCATGTAAGGAAATAAGGGAACAATTGCGCCAAGTTGTGAGCATGATTCCAGGGAGGAGAAAGAGAGTAAAGAGGGGTTGGTTGAATGCAGGTGGGAAGCTGCTGAAAACAATTTTTGGAACAGCGGATAGAGACGATATTGAGGGTTTGAACAATTCTTTAACAGTTATTCGCAACAGGGAGAAAAGCATAGGGAAGTTAGTGGATATACACACAACAGAGATACGGGGATTAGGTACAGAGATGTTGAATGTGACACGCGTGGTGTGTGAGATGACTACAGGGTTACGAGCATATATCGAACAAACACAGAAATTAATGAATACGGATCTGGAACAGATGCAAATCAGATTGGTTATAGTGGAAAGAAAGCTGGAAATGGCTAAATTGCTGTGGGATCTGGTTAACAGCATTGGTGATGCACAAGTGAGGATGGATGAATTGCAAGAGGTGGTACATCACGCATTGCACGGGCAGGTGAGTGTGACGTTATGTCACCAGAAAAGTTCAGATGGAGTCTGAAGCAGGCAGAGGGAGAGTTTCCAGAGGGGGTAGAGCATGTAGTGCTGATAATTGAAGCGAGTATGTCACTTTTTTATCATATGTCTAGGATTAAGGTACAACGGATCTAGTTAAGATGTATGTAGAGATTAGATTTCCAGTAACTAGTGTGGGGAGACAGTATCACTGTTACACAGTGCATCCTTATCTGGTCAGATGGGAGCGCATGGGGAAGGGTGTACAGTTCAGGACATAGGAGGTTTTATTAATTTGTAAGGAGGGGGATACTCATGTTACTATGTCAAGTTTAGAGTTGAGTAGATGTCTAACGGAGTCAGTTTCCATTTGTCTATCACGAGCTGTTTTCACGGGCAAGGGGTCGTGTGAGATCCAGTTATTTAGGACAGAAGTAGAAGCTTCGGAGTGTCGGAGAATAATAGTGAAGCCTACGCCACATTTTCAGCAAGTTGGGAGGCATTGGTTGTATTCAGTATTCGCTACGGAGAGGATATCAGCCAAGTGTTATGACAATGGGAATTGGCCAGTAACCACGGAGATGGAATTACGAGACAGTGGTTTGATAATCAACTGGACAAATTGTGAAATAGTAGGGGATCGTTTCAGTTACCAGCGACAGTCACGGGAGTCACCAAGGTTACAGATACTCATCTGACGTTGTACTGGCCAGATGCGTCATTCAGCATTGCTCAAGGAGAAAATTTGACGTATATTAACAACAGCTTGGATGCTACACTATTGCAAACGATAGATAAACTAGTAGGTCAGGAGAAAGGTCAAATTTCAATGCAGCAATTATTAAGGCATGTGGAGGAGTACGATACCAAGCAGAAACGTAGTATAGTGACCATTGGTATTTCAACCAGTACTATTACCGTGTTGATTATATTCATCGCTGTGGTATATGTCTTATTAAAACAGAGGATTCAGCATGTTAATGCAAGACCGCTCCATGAGATTCCTCTAGAATGGATTACCAGTAGGGCATGAGTCAGGGAAACCTGGATGTATATAGGGAAGAAGTAGAATATTGGATAGAACTAGAGTTAGCATATAGGGTAAATTCGGGGACGAATTTAATTTTTAGGAGGAGGCAGTGTTGCGGCCACATGTAGTAAGTGTTGCTTCACGCAGTGGAGAATGGCAAAACAGCAGGGCTGGCCAGCGACGACAAGGGAGAAATTGTAAAGAAAGTTCAATAAATAATTGTAAAACTAAACGCCTCCTCAGTCTTTGGCACAGTCACTGTGTCTGTTGCTAACAAGCAGTGAGAAGGTGTAACAAGAGGCAGAAGCTGAAGAAAGTCACTCTGGATTGAGTTGGTCATATTTTTGGCACGACTCAGCATATGATAGGTCTGGTGCTGCGCGCTGCGGAATTTGAATCCCCGCCAGACGTCATGGACGTCTTAGACCCCTAGAGGTCTCTGCACCATCGCACTGTAAGCTGTGGCGGTGCCCGCGTCCTGGCCCACTTTTAGTGTTGTGAGGGCGCCACAGTGGAACACATGGTTGCAGCGGCCAATAGTGGCACCTCAGCTCCTGCCTCTTGCTCAGCAAGCGAGTCTAATCATTGCGTGAGTGTCGACACATCGCCTCGACAACAGACAGCATGTTTATCGTTCTTTGTTTTCATTACTAGTGGACGTCTTGGATTCGTTTGGTTGTCTCTGTCACTCCGTTGCTCCTTGTGTGTTGTCGTCATAAGGTCTCTCTCCAACATCCGTCATTGTTTCGTGTCCGTCCTTTCCGTTAGTTTGTTCACAGGCCGCTCTCCGTTTGGTCCCGTTGTGCTTTCTCAGCCACCCCGCGACTGTTCCGGACGTACGGCTTCACATCACATCTGTAGCACATAACCTCGACCTCCTCTGGGACGATATGTCACTCAAAATCCAGAAAGAAGGCACTGGTATCGGTTCAGTTGTCTTTACAACCCTTCTGCACAAGTCGAACAAAATGAATGTCATGCCGCTCCAGATTAGCTCGCAGCTCTTCATCAGTCTGCAGGATGAGGTCCCTATGAAAAATCGTCACCTGGAGGATATTCAGAGACTGATGAAAGGTAATAAACACTAGGACATTGGCAAGATGATCACAAGTAGGAAGAGCTGCAGATTGGATGGCAGAAGAAGCTTTGATCAACGAGGACCGCATCTTACTGACACACTCCACTTCACCAAACTTGTCCTGGACATTCTCCACCAAAAGCAATGGCTCTGTGGCAGTGAATGTGTCGCTGTCCACCCTGGTACAGATGAGATAGTGGGGAAAGTGCTTCATGCCAAGATGGTGAGCCTGGCCTTCCTCCCAGAGTGCAACCAAGGAAGAGAAAGCCGCTGGGTCATATGAAGCAGCATTCAATGATCCTTTACCATGCAAAGAGATGGTTGTTTGGGAATGGCCAGATCTTTGCACCTCGATAAGCTTCATGCACTAAGCATCTGCTCTGATACCAACCACTCTGATCGGGGGCTTTCCGCTTGGGCGCTACCCAGCCACAGCAACACCCGACTGGCATGGCGGCCACGGCCGGGAGTTCCACTGCTCCAGGATAACAAGCACCCTCTCCTTGACATACATGGGGAGCCAACAGCTCAGGTGCTAGAAGTGTAATCCCTGTGTTGTCGTCAGGGCACTCAGCCAGATGGGCACACAACAGCCTCACCACACGGACTGGCTACATGTGCTGGTGACCTGGTGGAGGCGGAGGGGGGGAGGGGTCTATGGTGAGGAAGGACAGGTGTAGGGGGGGGGGGGAGTGGGAGGAATTCACATGTTAGATGTGGGAGTTCTTCCCCAAATGGAAAATTTAGAAGTGAAGGTCAACCCTCAAGAGGGGACCAAAATTCCAAAAAGGAGGAGAGAGAATACACAAGAGGAATAAAATCGCATGGAATACAGTGAACCAGGTGGAAAGCCAGATTGATATAAATCACAATACCGAGAGAGGGGTAGGAGGGGGCAGTGGGGAAGGAAGGTGAAGGAAAAGCTACCAGGGCAGGAAAAAAGGGCTGCAATAGCTTGGGGATCTGTGTGCACCACGCACAAACTCACAAAAGAAATGGAGACCCCATAGGGAGAAGGGGAACAAAGTGATCTTAGGCATCATTGTTAACTTAAGCCACTATTAAAAAAAATCATTAAACGAAAACCTTTGCGAGAAATTTCCATTTTGGCACAATACTGCAAACTAGTCAACAAGCACTTCACGTCAAGTAACTGAGACTGTGAGAATAAACTTTTTTTAAGTGTTCACTGTACACAAACTACTTTTTTTTAGTAATGGAGCAACCATTTTTTAAAACAGCAAGTGCCACATTTTAAAACAATAGCGATTCACATATCTATAGTACCATCTAGTGGTCTTTTGGAATAAAATTTTTTTTGGGAAAAAAAGGATGGTCAATTTTTTGGTCACATGATTAGCCTAGACTTGTGTTAAACAGTAAATATGGAAAATGATGGTGAATACAATATTCCTGGGAGTGAAACACGCTGCGGCATAAAAAAAGAGAAATGAATCAGTCTAACATCTCCAAAGCAAAATCATTTCGATACTCAAACCAAAATGCTGCGCCTGTTATTGACTGCTGAAATTCTGAAAGGAGTGAGGTGAACAACTGTGAAGGGAAAGTATATCATGCAGGCCATCTCTCCTATGCTCACATATTTCAATAATCTATTGTATTCTTCAGGAGATAAGAGCAAGCAAGATGCATTCTTTCTATCATACATGGATGTCTCAGCATCAGCCAGGTATGTTGTTGATCTAAACCAGAGTCTATCAAGTGTAAGATAAAACTTCATGAGGGATCCCAAGTACCAGTTTGTGCTGCTATATTTCAAAGAATAACAGGGGTATCGTTGGATCACTTAGAATGAATTGCTAGGCACTATCAAGAACATGGGATTGCACTACAGGGAAGAAGGACTGGCTCAAGAGGAACACAAGAACCTCTGCCAAATCTTTATATTGGAGAAGTATTTTACAGATGACAAGTGTGGCTCTACAACCTGGCTGTGGCAGTACATGGATGAAAAGAAGGTACTATTAACATTTTTCGATACACTGGGTCTGAAACAGAGGCTGGAAGAGGGGCAAATGAAACTGCATGTACACTACAACATTTTCTCCTACATTATTTCGAAGACAGGACGAGAGACAATGGTAGTAGAGATGAATCTTGCTGTTTTCAGACTTGTGCACCAGCCAGAACACGAATTTTACAATGCTCTGTATGCTGTAACACTATGGAATGCAGTCCAAAGTTCTCTGAACGTGCCCACTATTTTCCTATTCATGAACACAGTTTCATGCCACCGGATTGTGTGTTCAGTAGAGCTGAGAAGGAATATCGGAAGAAAGAAGAGATCATATTACCTTGTGAATACAGGAATATTATAGCAAAGTTAGGAAAGGTGTTGGTGTTGGGAGAAGACTGGTTTTCCCATGACTTCAAACAGATTTCTAAATGTTGGATGTACAAGCAATAACTTACAGACAAACCAAAATGGTAAGATTCCAATACACTTTTAAAAAGCCGTATATCTCTGGATCAGTAGTTTTGAAGAACATTACTTTAATCAGAGCCATGAAACTTGCTGTGATTACTACAAAGATAAACCATAGGGGTGCAGAAAAGGAGAGAGAAGTAACAAAGCTAATGCGTTTCCTTACCATTACTAAGGATGCAGCAAATTCTTGCAATTACACTCTCTGCAAGTGGTAAGGAATATGGTCATGAGAGTCATGGAGAATTTATGACGATGAAAAGTGTTCTGAAGTTGAAGAAAAAAAGAAATATTATTTTAAAACTTTAATGCAAGAAATAAGCATTTAATATTCAGATATCACTGATCTAGTACGAGGATAAAGCAATTTTTGGAGGAAGGGAGACGGTGATTTCTGCTTTCAGCATTTGATAAACTACAAAAAAATTATGTACATGCCAAGACTATCTTAAAATAGATGCAAAACTGTACAAAATTTGTGTAAATTAACTTAATGTGACTCCTGTAAAATTTGATTTTTTGTGTAAAGCGAGTTTTACAAAAATGGCCATCAAATGAAAAACTATCCCATACCATGTCCAGGGACCTCATCACAAAGCTTGTCCTGGGTTAATATTTTTGTAAGACAGACCATGCAAATACATATCGAGATCCCTCTGAATGAGGAGTCAGAAGGCATCATGGGTATTAACATACCCGTCGGCATATGTAAACTCAAGCACTTGCCTTTTGGGTTTTCTTCTGCTCAAGCAATCTTCCAGAGATACCAGAAACAGTTAACCATGTGCATCCCGCAAGTGGCCCACATTATGTATTAACTAAACCAATTATGGAAGAAATGTTGCTACTCACTATATAGGAGATGCTGAGTCACGATAGGCACAACAAAAAGATTCACACAATTATAGCTTTTGGCCATTAAGGCCTTTGTCAGCGGTAGACACACACACACACACACACACACACACACACACACACACACACACACACACAAAATGCAACTTGCACACACATCTACAGCCTTGGAGAACTGAAACCACACTGCGAGCAGCAGCACCAGTGCATGATGGAAGTGGCAACTGGGTGGTGGTAAGGAGGAGGCTGGGGCGGGGAGGGGGAGGGATAGTATGGTGGGAGTGTCGAACAGTGAAGTGTTGCAGTTTAGACGAAGAGCAGGAGAGAAGGTGCGGGGAGGGGAGGGGGTAAGTAGCAGAAAGGGGAGAAATAAAAAGAAATTAAAAGACTGGGTGTGGCAATGAAGTGATGGTCATATAGTGCTGGAATGGGAACAGGGAGAGGGCTGGGTGGGTGAGGACAGTGACTAACCAAGGCTGAGGCCAGGAGGGTTACGGGAACACAGGATGTATTGCAGGGAAAGTTCCCACCTGCACAATTCAGAAAAGCTGGTGTTGGTGGGAAGGATCCATACGGCACAGGCTGTGAAGCAGTCACTAAGATGAGGGATATCATGCGTGGCAGCGTGTTCAGCAATAGGGTGGTCCACTTGTATTTCGGCCACAGTTTGTCAGTGGCCATTCATGTGAACATACAGCTTGTTGGTTCTCATGCCTACAAAGAATGCAGCACAGTGGTTGCAGCTTAGCTTGTAAATCACATGACTGGTTTCACAGGTAGCCCTGCCTTTGATGGGATAAGTGATGTTAATGACCAGAATGGAGTAGTTGGTGGTAGGAGGATGTATGGGACAGGTCTTGCCTAGGTCTATTACAGGGGTATGAGCCATGAGGTAAGGGTTTGGGAGCAGGGGTTGTGTGGATGGATGAGTATATTGTGTAGGTTCGGTGGACGACGGAATACCACTGTAGGAGGGATGGGAAGGATAGGACATTTCTCATTTCAGGGTATGACGAGAGGTAATCGAAACCCTGGCAAAGAATGTATTTCAGTTGCTCCAGTCCCGAATGGTACTGAGTTACAAGCGGAATGTTCCTCTGTGGCCGGAATGTGAGACTTTGGGAGGTGGTGGGAGACTGGAAAGATAAGGCACGGGAGATTTGTTTTTGTACAAGGATGGGAGGATAATTATGGTCAATGAAGGCTTCAGTGAGACCCTCAGTATACTTTGAGATGGACTGCTCATCACTGCAGATGTGAAGACCACGGGTAGCTGGCTGTACAGAAGGGACTTCTTGGTATGGAATGGGTGGTAGCTGTCGAAGTGGAGGTATTGCTGGTGGTTAGTAGGTTTGATATGGATGGACATTCCATCCTGGATTTTCCGTTGTTTAATTATGGAAGAAAGGCATTCAGTACAGGAGGATGGCTACCTATGAGCACTTGTTCGCACAGCTGAAGCAAATATGACGTTCAGCATCCTGCCTCAAGCCCTTTTTCCCCGTAAGGTCCATTGATTTTGGCTGCAGGTGCCTCTCCATATTGCATTGGTGCAGTGCTGGCACAAAGGGAGGATGACATTACTGAGCTATCAATTGCTTGTGCGTCAAAATGCTGAAACCCATTCAAAAGTGCTCATAGCAGGTAGAGAAGGATGCTTTAGCAATCATCTTTGCAGGTAAGAAGTTCCATGTTTACCTTTTCAGGAATAAGTTAATGGTCATTATGGCCTCAAATCACTGTTAGCACTATTTGGACCGTGCTCCCTTCTTCCAGAGTGGACAGCACTGGGCATTTTTTGGCAGCTCCTACAATCATATTATTAAATATGCAAATGTGAGTGGACTGTCTTGCCTACCAGCAGGCCCAGACAGGACCTTTAACGAGCAGGAAATCTCATGTTTCCAAGTAGATGAATGGCTGCAAGCCATGGATGGCTGCTCAAATTGTTGTAGAAATGTGTAGGCACCCTATCTTATGGGACATCACACAGTACAGGTATGTGCCCCAAGGGTGGCCCACATATTTTTCGAGGAATGCCAATCTGAAGCTCCGGGCCTGGGCTTGCCTCTCCCACTGTCTATTGGTAATCAACAATGTTCTCCTGCTTGATGCTGAGGCAGATATTCACGATGTCATCATCCCAATTGCCTTGCGGCCTCAAGTTTCCATCCCAATCTTTCGCCTACTGGCCTATCCTCTGTTACCCTGGGATAGCATTCATTTGGATTTTGCAGGCTCATTTCTGTGGCCTACGTGGCTCATTTTCATGGATGCCTACACTAACTACCCATAAGTGGTCAGTATGGCACCTACCACAACATGTGCCGTAATTTATACATTTATCCATTTTTTCCCATTAGTGGGATCTCTGAATGATCATGTCAGACAATGGGCCTAAATTCACATTTGTGGCTTCTTCACCTCAGTCTTCACCTGAAACAATATCAAACACCTATTTAGTCTGCTATTTCACTTGTCCTACAATGGCAAAACAGAGAGTATGGTGCCAATGTTTAAACAGCAAATGTTAAAAGCAGTGGGAACCACTACCTTCACAGATGAGTTAACAATGTTCCTGAAGACTTACAGGACCAATCCTGTCCATGTCCACAGTCCACAGGAGCTCCTCCATGGACGGCAGCTGTATACTCTCAACTTTGGACCCAGCACATGGGGTGCTATCCACTGGGAACAGTAATACGGACATGGATGTTGGCTACAACGGTTGCTAACTCTGGACAGTGTCTTAGGATTGTAAGCACACCAAGGGGTTTGGAGAGACCCACCAATCCATCCACACCTTCCGAATGCACCGCTTTCAGTGATTCAATTAGACCTGGAAAGCCTACGTTTACCAATCCCACAAATGCATAGGTATAACTTTCACTCTAGAATACCCGCGATAGTTCCTATGGACTCAGCCATCGATTTGGAGGTCTCAATGCAGCCTCTGCAACATCAGACACTGTTGCTTCACCCAAGTATGTTTTGCCAACACCCTCCCTGGTTCATCCCATCGGCTTACATACTATGACATCAACTGTGCAACAAGTTCAGTTTCCAAAGCATCGTCCAGGGAGCTATCAGCCCTATGCTTCAATTTCAGGGGGGAGCGATCTAGCATAATTGTCTGGCAACTATGAAAAACTGCCTGAGGTCATGGAAACTGACAGTAGCAGCTAGCACTTGTTTGGCCTTTGTTATTCTGCCACGCCGTCTACGTTGTCCGTTCCCTCTTCTTGTCCAACTGCTTTACCGATCATGACTATAATAAAAATACCACTGTTTTCTCAGTGTTTCTATGACTTTGCAATGGCTGTCCACCTGGCACTATATAAGTGCTGCTCCATCAACCATCCTATATTGTCATTGTGACCTGAAGTAAGATTATTAAACACCCAGGCCATCTTGACCCCACTACATTGGATACTGCTACAGTGCCAGACTGTTGCCCTAAAGTGAATGAAAAGCCTGCTCCCCTCTTCAGGAGCCATATGTTAGTCTTGTCTCTCCACACATACCTTCCAATGTGGCAGCATATATGATATGGCTAACTGTATCACTGAGGCATGAAACTCACCCCACCGCATTTGTAAGTCATATTAATATTTTATTCCATAACTTGTGTTCATGTTACTTTTTAGATTAATCAATTCTAAACAAGTGACTACACTTTTAAAAGTCAGTTCATTCCAGAATGTTAATGGAAATAACAAGGTCACTAATTGTTTGAGAATGCCATATGTACGGTGAAGAAACTAAGAATATTCAACTAGAATACTGAACATTAGCCAAACATACAGAAATTTCAAAAAGAAAACCATGAATGGCACCTATAAATTAGTGTCAAACATATTGTTGATGGAAAAAAGAATATGAAAGGTGGTAGTAGATTATTTACTTACACATATGAAAATTCTACTCCAACTGCTCATAATTTCTGTCATCAACTTGCAATCACTTAATAATGGTACCCAATGGGGCCTTACAGAAAGAGAAGATCTATGGTAACTAGTGTAAAATTTTATTGGAAATATACTAAAACTGAATATATAGTAAGTAGTCTTTTGACCAGATGCAATCTTACACACTTTTCAGTCTACACACCTGAAATCTGGAATTCCTGCTGCTGTACTTATTCCTGCACCAGTATGGACAACAACATGCTTGGCTTCTTGGATCCAAGTAGCAAGTTTGCTTACTTTTTCTGTGACTTCATCCTTGCTATCAAACTTCTGCAAAAATGAAACACATAAAAAGATAAGTAATAGCCAATATATGTTGTTAAAATCACTTACCATGTATTTGCTGTATCTCTCTGTCAGTGCAGACTTGTTCTCGGCCTCCCATAAGGGTTTCAATAATGACTCAACATGTCTAAACAATTACTTCTCTCCTTGTCCTGGATATTTTCTCTTTTGTATGTGAAAAAGAAAAATAGAGATTCAAAGAAATGGAAACAAGACAAGACAGCAACTTGTGTCCTGTGCATGGATGTCACTGGTTAAATACGGCAGTTAAATACAGAGTTTTCAATCTGCAGACACTTTAATGTTGTTCATCACATAATTTTCAGAAAACAGATTTCAGTTCAACATAATGTTGCTACTATGAGATGTCTATGTTACAAAATGTTATGCAAAAAGAGAACAAATGTGCGACATAAAAACAAATCAATCAAGAGTTTGGTGTGAAAGAAATATTATGTGAAATGGTACGTGATGAGTGTAAATATATTTCAAAAAATAGGGAAAAAGTAGCAAGAAAGTGTGCAATATGCTTCTGCATGTGGAACTTAACTAACATATTGAATTTTTCTTTAGACTTGGGGGGAGATCTCTATCTGTCACCAAGCTCAAGAAAACTGATCTAATGTAGCACACTCAATGGCGATTGCGTGCACCAGTGATGTAGCCAGAGTGAAACATTTACAACATTTCTCATATTTTATAAATGGTTTGAGATATCATAATGAGATTTTGTCAACTAATACCACGCAAATAGGAGAATAACTTGCTGGTAGATTAAAACTGTGTGCCAGACTGAGACTCAAACTCGGGACCTTTGCCTTTCGCAGGCAAGGGCTCTACCGACTGAGCTACTGAAGAATGACTCACAAACAATCCTCATGGCTTTACTTTCGACGGTACCTCCTCTCCTTATACTGAAAGAGGAGAGTATTTTACCAAATGGTTATTATGCAAAGCTTCATTATCTCCCATGTTATCTCCACTAAATACAGACTTTTTCAATGAAAGAATTTAATTTTTAAGGACCATCATTAGCTGGTGAAACAAGAAATGCTATGGATTTTGGAACAACATAAGTGAAGACATACCATGTTTATTTTGTACAGAAGATGTGCTTTTTCATAAGCTACTGAACTTACTTTCCCTCAGTTCCTCACTCAATAAACCATTGTTTCAGAAATCTCTCATAATAGCGTCTGTACGACATGTTAGTGAAGTGACATTATGTGAAATCTGCTGCGTTTGGCAGAAGAAGCAAATATTAACATGGCAACAACATAAGTGTGTAGGTTTTACTCAAAATTCGCCACTCATGGTGGTTCTCTGTAAAAAGTTACAAGTGGTTAACAAGCCAAGCAAAAATAAATAGGCCTAGCTGTGTTTGTTGCATTTTTAGCAACATTCTTTTTTAGATACTAACCAATGCAGAAGTGGCAGATCTTTTTGAATGGTCATCATGCAAGTGGGGGGGGGGGGGGGGGGGGGGGGGCTTTGCAAAAAGCGTGAGTGCAGGCTTCAGTTTAGAAAGGCACTTCCCTCCAGCATTCTGTATTTTCCTTACAGTGCCTGCCCGTAACCCCCACCACTACCCCTCTCCTCTCACATGCCTTGCCTTGCTGGCAACTTTATTCTGTGCGTACTCTACAATCTGTTCCTTGAAGTTGAAAAACAAACAAAAAGACTGATATTTTAATGGATGAGGAATTCATCTCTTTGGTGGAGAGCTTGTTTGTTAAATGAAATATGAAACTGTGAAATGCTCTATAAAATTTTATGTTGTGAAGCAGGTTCTTCAAAACTTTCTTTCTCTTTGTAAATATGTGGTTGAATGCACAAAAAACTTATGTATAAAACATACAACTAAATCAGCCGACGAGGCAGGGCAGCCAAAGCAGGACAGCGCAACAGAATGTGGCTCACCGTCAACTGGCCGTCGCACTGACACAGAGGTAGGTCTTCACGATGCACGAGATATCTGTGGGTCACACACGCGTGGCTGATGCGGAGCCAGTATAGAACCGCAGAGTCCCTGCAAGAGGCCAGCATGGAGGACTTGGGCACATTCATAGTCTCCTTCATGGCACGCATTTGTCGTGCATACCGAGGTTATGCCATTTCATATGCCAAAGACAAAAAACCTTGATGCTGATCTCCAGAAGTGGTTTCTATGTAGCATGTTTGGCCAGCCCATCGGCAAGTTCATCGTCTGTGATTCCGAGATGTCCTGGGGTCCAGACAAACACCAGTGAACAACCAGGCTGTTCCAGGGCATAGACAGACTTCTGGATGGTTGCTATCAAAGGATGGCAAGGGTAGCACTGGTTGATAGCTTGTAAGACGCTCAAGGAGTCACTACATACAAGGAATGACTCGCCAGAGCATGAACAGATATGCTCAAGAACACGAGATATGTTATCCAGGGTGGAGCCCTATGATACCATTGGGCTCCTGAAGTGTACATCCATTCATAATTCATCTAAAACTATACTGCAGGTGAAAGATTATTGAATTTCTTTGTGGTGCTCACTACACCCCCCCCCCCCTCCCAAATATTTACTCATTGTGGATTTCGTGGTTGACAGTCCTGTGAAATTTACAAAAATACACGAGTGACCTCCATTGTGACTTCAAAAATATAATTCAGCCACAGAAAGGGGTACAGTTTTTAATATTTAATTCAATAACAAAGTGTGTCAATGGCCTATGCAGAAACACTGCATTATTTACAAATAAAATAAAAATGCATTTGCTTAATAAATGTATGATGAAGGACTTTTTAAAGATATGTACAGACTTTTTAGTGTGTATTTTTATTGCTTGATTTTTATGTATTATGCAAGCATGTGTTAACCCACGTATGATGTATTTTTTCACTTTGTTTTTGGTTTACTCTAATTTTGTGGTTTCGTGCATTCATGAGGACGTGTGTTTTGGGGCTACGGGCACTCAACGCCAAGGTTACCAGCATCCAATTTTGTGGTTTCATTTTGCTTGTAGCTGTTTTTGTACATTAATTTTATTTTCCCTGATCACATGTTAGATTTAGAGGGCCTGGTGATATAGCAGCAAAGAGCACATCTGGAGGTCACAAAATCCCAGTCAAATCACGGAAATTTTTCAGTTTGCCTTTAACCTAGACTTCACGTCTCAGTGATGTAAAGATGCAACAGGAACTACTTAAGGTTCAGACTTTACATTAAACTATATGTCCCCTTTGCCTGGTAAGACTGTTGGAGCAGGTTAGGAAGACACAAGTTGCCAAAGTGCTGTGCAGTTGAAAGACTCGAGCCACATGCCATTAAGCATAAAACGATAAATGGAATATTACAGTAATAAGTAAATGTCTGTACGGCCCAATAAAGACAAGAAACTGTGACTGAATTCATCACGGAAACACATTCAAATCTTCATGAATAATCCGCTATTTTAGTGATGGTTGCACAGGCCAAAAAATTCAAATTTAATTTTACGAACTTACATTTTCTTCAAAACAGTTTTACTGCCAGTGCTAACTGGTCATTCCTTGCAACTAGCCATGGAGAAACTGAGTGTGATGGCTTAGGAATGCCATTTACGAAATTATCACACAAGGAAATTTTACAGAAATCCGTAGGAAATCAAATACTATCGCCATCAGATTTATTTCAGTTTTTAACATTATGAAAATGAAATTCTATTTTACTTCTAAAGACTCTGTAAATCAGATATATTCTGACTTTGCATTACACTCTGCAGAACTTCAAATACTTTATGGAATCTGAAGATTCCAAAACATTAAGCAGTTAGTTGTTTGGGGAACTTAGAAACTAAGAGGGAAAGCAGGGAGGTGGAACCCAGCTTAAAATACAATGTAAGGACTAAACTGACATTCTTTCTCAGAGAAGAAAATCTGATCCCACGTAGCTTGTAAATATTCGAGTTCTAGTACTTCAGGATGATCAGTAAACTAAAAACAACAGAATATGATGTTGCCACACAATTTTTGCACATTCTAAGATGTTTGCTCTCATACTACTTGCACAGATGAGAGAATATTTTCCTGCTCCTCATGTGCTTGCTGTTACTGAATGACCTAAACCATCACCTAGAAGAACTTGCCAAGCTTGTGTTATGTTTACTGTATGATGCAGTGTATATAAAAAAAAAATTAATTGAGCTTTTTAAAATTTCGATTCTTAATTAACAATATGAGACACAAGTCAGAGCAGGGGTATGTCCTAAAATATTTTTCTCGTCTGGGTGTGTGAACTGTGTTAGAATGCAACATACACAAAACAGAAATTTGGAAACTGGACGAATCATTTACGAGAATACTGACTTCTTAAGGAACGTAATGTAAAATGCAAAAGCTAATAATTTAGCGACAATTCTAAGACTATTATGCCATGGCATTAAGTAAAACTGGGCAAACGGCTTTTTCTACACAACCGGTGAAAATAAACGTACTCATGAAAATACAATATTCAATATCTTTACCTCCGCTAATCCAAGTTTTCCTTTATTTTCATAAGGAGACAGTCCATCCGCATAATTGCACGACATGATTTTTAAAATATTTCAATCAGATGTGTATAAATAGTTGTCATGCACTTTAAATCGCAAGTTGTCAAGCCGACATTTTTCCTTGAGGCCGCAGGCAACAATACTGAAAAAAGTTTACATTGGTCTAATACCAACATGACGATGTTCATTCTGGCGTCCACTGTTACACGTAAAATTACTTATATACGCGAATATTTTCGAGCGGATGGAAATAAACAAACGAACATAACCTACAAACAAGAACTGTAAGTACGACACAAACATAAACATATCGTTGTGTCAAAGTACAGAAACCGACTTGTTTTGATCAATTAACATTTTCGCCACAAACTGAGAAATTTCTGCCATTTATGTAAATTGAACAGAAGTCTTGCGCTGCGATTTAAATAAGTTGATTGTTTAATGTGGAACGGAATAAGTGAACAAAAAGAAGAAAAACAAATATGTAAAAGGTAATAATACAATGCACTATCAACAATGGTATGATTGTTTGCCTGATTTTTATTTGGTTCTGTTGTACAGTGTACAAAGGTAGTATCGTAAAGTAGGGCAAGTCAAACGATACAATATTTCTTGAACAACAAGAGGAGAGCAACAAACAATTCTGTCAACAATATACATAGAAGGTATACAATATTACATTGAAGTTTCAAAAGAAACCTGCATACAATAAATATATATGTAACATGTTACATAAATTAACGTACAATATTAAATCATTTATAATACAGTATTGTTTTACAAAATTTATAGCTCTGGAAACTCATTTAAATAGTATATAGTACCTATGGTTTATGAGGAACTGTTTGAGTGTCCTCTTGAATTTATGAGGGTTGATAATGTTCTTTTTTACATTCATTGGTAGCTTATTGTAAATTCTTATTCCACACTGAGTAACTCCTCTTTGTACTACATCAAGAGTTAGTGAATCTTTGTGAAGGCTTTACTTCTGCCTTCCATCATGATTGAGGATCTTACAGTTAGTTTGGAGAAGATTTTTGTTGTTGATCACAAATAGTATCGACAGCGAGTAGATGGCACTGTAGGCGATACTGCAACCAGCCACAAGTTTTTTCAAATGATTTCATTGTACCGTTACTAGTTTCGCTGTTGATTTCATCGTCAGATCGTAGCGTTGACTTCTTTACAAGTTCTTCATTTATGTTTTCATGAAAAGCTCTCCTTCACACATTATAAGACACATATTTGATTTTCTTTAACGATTCATCCAGATCAATGAACTCAACTGATTTCCTAAATAAAAAAAAAAAATTCTCTCTCCCTCACAGCATGTCTTCAGGAAAGGTTATTCAACTGAAAGTGCACTATTTGGATTTCTTAATTAAATCTATAGTAAAGTGGATGCAAGTGAGTTTGTGACAGGCATATATCGTGATTTATTTAAAGCTTTTGACGTCATTGACCATAATGCCCTACTTCAGAAGCTTGACCAATTAGGAATTAGAGATATATCCAATGAGTGGCTCAGAACATACCATTGTGGTCGTAAACAGGTGGTTGAAGTGCAATATACTGACCATAACAAAATCAGCTACTATTATTCAGGATATGAAAATGTGAAATGTGGCGTCCCTCAAGGATCAGTATTAGGACCCATTCTGTTTCTCCTCTATGTCAATGATCTCATGTACAACAAGTATTGCCAAACTACCTCCAATTTGCAGATGATACAAGCTTCCTTATTAGTGGTAAAACAGAAGAAAAACTAAAAGACTCTGCTATCCAAACAATGAACAGTGTATAACAGTGATTCAGCTATAACAAGCTAATTATAAACAAAGAAAAGACAGTAGCACTGAACTTCTATAGTGTAAAAGCAAGACACCACCCAAACATACAAATAGAACTTAGGGACAGAGTTCTTTAAAGTGTTGACAGCACAAAATTTCTGGGGCTCTGGGTCCACAACAACACAAAATGGGAGGTACACATTGAATATTTGCAAAGAAAACTAAGCAAAACCTGTTACATGATACGGATGTTAAAAACTTGTTGCAGCAAAGCTAGCCTGTTAAATGTATATTAGTCCTATGTGCATTCTGTAATTAAAATATGGCATAATCTTCTGAGGCAATGCAACAACAAATATTAAACTTTGCAAGATGCAAAAGAGAACATTAAGAATTATTGAAGGGGTAAACAATATGAAATCATGCAGACCCATATTCAAACAACCGTCAGTTCTTCCTCTTCCTTGTATATTTATCTATGAAACATCAGTTTTCATCAGACAATATGTATCTTGTAACCACAAAAGGGAACTGTATCTAACAACAAGAAAGAGTATTAACACAGAAACAGCAAAATATTATAAAAACTACTGTGCTACATTATGAAATGTTATTTAAAAGTCCAGAAGCTTGTGAATCATGTCTCAGATTAATTCCTCTGATAACAAAATCAAAACAATTTGGAAAATTATGACAAGGTAGACAGAACAACCATGAGTACTGGATGAAGACATCACTGTCAAAGCGAATGGAAGCTTGATAAACAACAAGCCAGAAGTCGAAAACATTTTGAATAATCATTTTTAAAATATTGTATAGAAAATAGGATCTAAATGTTCATTAGTAGAAGCAAGGCAGTTAATGGAAGAGGCCTTACCCACACCCTTTGATACAATTGTAATTCCACCCACCTCTCCATCTGAAACTAGGAAGATAATAAACTCTCTCAAGCTCACATGGGATTTATGGCATTTCCAGCATGATAATAAAATCATATTTCCAAGAAATAAGTGGGATTCTTAGCCACATATGTAATAGCTCTCTGAAGCATGGTATTTTCCCAGATAGACTGAAGTATGCCATTGTTATACCACTGCATAAAGAAGGGAATACGTCTGATGTCGACAACTACCTCCCAATCTCTCTTCTGACTGCCTTATCCAATATTCTTGAAAAAGTAATGTAGAGTAGAGTAGCTTCACACCTTTGTAAAAATAAACCTTTAACAAAATGTCAGCTTGGTTTCCAGAAGGGTTTTTCAACAGAAAATGCTATATATACTTTCACTAATGAAATATTAAATGCTCTGAGTAACCGCAAGTCACCTGTTGGGATTTTTTTGTGATCTATTAAAGGCTTTTGATTGTGTAAATCATGGAATACTTCTAGATAAGCTCAAGTATTGCGATATGAATGGGACAGAGCTCAAATGGTTTAAATCATACCTAGCTGGAAGAGTGCAGAAAGTTGAAATAAACGGTTCACATAATATGCAAAAAACTGGTGATTTCTCAAACTGGGGAAAAATCAAAGAATGGTGTGGCACATGTTCGGTCTTGGGTCCTCTGCTGTCCTTAATATATACTAGTGACTTGCCTTTCTATATCCACGAAGATGCAAAGCTGGTACTTTTTGCCGATGATACAAGTATAGCTATCACACCCGACAGACAAGAATTAACTGGTGAAATTGTAAACGATGTTTTTCAGAAAATTATTAAGTGGTTCTCTGCAAATGGGCTCTCACTAAACTTTGACAAATCACAGTATGTACAGTTCCACACAGTAAATGGAATGACCCCATTAATAAATATAGACTTCGATCAGAAATCGGTAGCTAACGCAGAATATTCAAAGTTTCTAGATGTATGCATTGATGAGGGGTTGAACTGAAAAAAAAACACACTGAGGATCTGCTGAAACGTTTGAGCTCAGCTACTTATGCTATTAGGATCATTGCAAATTTTGGCGATATACATCTGAGCAAATTAGCTTACCATGCCTATTTTCATTCTCTGCTTTCGTATGGCATCATATTCTGTGGTAACTCATCATTGAGTAAAAGAGTGTTCATTGCACAAAAGCGTGTAATCAGAAGAATTGCTGGAGCTCATCCAAGATCATCCTGCAGACACTTATTTAAAGAGCTAGAAATCTTCACTGTAGCCTCACATTATATATATTCTCTTATGAAATTTCTTATTAACAATCCAAACGAATTCAAAAGTAATATCAGTGTACATGGCTACCACACTTGGAGAAAGGATGATCTTCACTACTCAAGGTTAAAACTAACTTTAGCTCAGAAGGGCGTAAATTATGCTGCCACAAAAGTCTTTGGTCACTTACCTAATAGCATAAAAAGTCAGACAGCCATATAGCATTTAAAAGGAAATTAAAAGAATTTCTTAATGGAAACTCCTTCTACTCATTAGATGAATTTTTGGATATAGTAAGTGGGTAATTTCCCAACCTCAAAAAAAAATTGAGTGTCATGTAATATTTTGTCTAATGTAATATCTTGTATGGACACTTTTTATTAACCTGACACATCATTATGAAGTGTCGTATTCTGATCTATGTAACAAGTACTAATCTAATGTAATCTAATCAGATATCTTATTAAAAATGAAGATATAATACACACAACACAAGGCAAAAATCTGACCTTCACATGAAACAGGTGAGAACATCAGAGTGCCAAAAAGGCACACTACATACTGGAATAAAGATTTACAATAATCTACCTAACCATATTAAATCAGCAGGTAAACTCTGTAGTTTTAAGGGTGAAGTAAAGGCATATTTAATTGATCATTGCTTTTACAGTCTGACAGAGTACATAAAAGCCAAACAACAAAAATAAAGATGCATTACCAATATTCTACTTTGTATGTTGCCTGTAATGTTTGTTGTATTTATGAATCTTTGCTAAATTACTTCAATATTCAGTCCTTAGGATTGCAATACAAATTGTATTTTATCTTGTAAATACCTAACCATGTCCAGTATCCTTTTATATATTCTGTACATGTAGGATTTGAAGGAATAAATATATAAATAAATAAATAAATAAACTAAACACTTGTATTTAATTCAGTTTACTGATCAGCATCGATTGTAAAGGAAAATCAATATACTTTCTTGCAATGTGTAAGGGAGGGCTTTTCATGAAGGCAAAAAAGCAAAGCGTGCAAAGAAGTCAGCTCTATTGTCTGACGATGGGCTCAGGCCCAAAACCAGTAACGGTGAAATAAAATAATTAAAAAAAAGAGCTTGTGACTGGTTGCAATATTTATGAAACAGCTGCGATGTTCTCTAACTAAGACATATAAAATGACCAGTAGCTGTATTGACTTGTAAATGAATGTCAATGCCAAAAGAGTCGTGAAAGCTGCTTACATGACGTCTGTCTTGCAACACCAGAAGTCACCCTCACAGCTTGTTTTTGTAGTTTCGACTTTTGCACAATTCGCACAATACATTGTAATATATCAGATCAGAACGTGGAAATATGTGAAATACAACAACATTATTATTTCCCTGTCAACATAGGACGAAACAGCTATTAGTGCAAGGTATGCTGAGCTTAGTTTTGTGAGCAGGTGATCAATATGTTCATTGTAACTTAATTTATCACCCATTCGTATGCCTATAAATCTGCTACATGAAGTTTAATTTATTTTCTGATCGCTAATACCTATTTCAAAAGCTTGAAACTCGTTATTTGCTCTCTGAAATGGTGTCAAATGTTTGTCTGAAAGGTTTGATGATTGTTTTCTTCCTTCAGATATTACAGTTCACATTAATGTCTTACCTACTTTTAAATGTAAATTAAGAGAGTACCTAATGGGAAATTCCTTCTACTCTCTTGTTGTGTGCCTGCAGATAAATCAATGTTTTTTTGTTAATTGTATTGCCATTGGTATTTACATTATTAAAACTTTGTTAGAATGTGTTTTGCTGTAACCCATGTTAACTGTTTAAGTTAGACAATGTAATATATTTTCTTTTTCAGTAATTGTATTGTTACTTGAGCTATACCTTTGATTTGACTTTAACTGTCAATCTTACTCATTATTTTATGGTACAGTTTTGTCGTTTTATAGACATATTTTATATCTGTGTTATGCAATCATGACTCATTTAATATCCTTGTGATTTATCACAATACTGACTAATGGAATATGTAATAAATAAATAAAAATAAATAAGTGGTTGGGCTTTGATACCATAGTGAGTTTTTAAAAAAATTAATACCGGTATGTTATGTCTTACACAATCGAAAGCCTTAGTGAGATCATAGAAAATTCCCATAGGATACCTTCTGTAGTACAGTTCATCTGTAATTTCTTTTGTGAGGCTGAACATTGCTTTCTACAAGGACAGCCCTATGAAAAAGCCGAAATTGGAGGGTGCCAGTGATCCATTTTATGTCAAATGATCATATAGTCAACAGTTAGATACCACATGTCTCTCACCAATTTTGTGTATTGGCATCATGTAGAAAGTTTTAATCTGTAAGGAAATGCTCCAGTATTCATAGACCAATTATATTTTTATAATGGCATTACATGTTGTAGATTAACTCTAAGGCTACATGTCTGAATGCTGTTTGTTGCACTTCATCTTCTTTGGTGAAGGAATTCAGAGTAAGCACATTTAGTAACTTTGATTTTATGGCTCTGCATTGGTAACACAGGGAAGGTATTGATTTTTTTCTTGTCACAGGTGAGCTTTACATATGAGCAGAATCTCTTTGAACTTTCTGCCAGATTTTGAGATAGAGTATCATTACGGAAATTATATTGTGCATCTAGCATTGCAGTATGTGTTTCTCTAAAACTTTGCCAATATTGGTGATTTCACATTCTTTTAAATTTGACATGCTCGTTTTGTTAGTTCTACCACAGTGTTGTGACCCATTTTGTGTGCCTTGGGTGATCAGTTCCATCTCTTATTATTTTATTTAGTATAAATCTCTCAATTGTTGTCGATACTATTTATTCTTACATAGTTAGTTAAGGAGGAGTGGAGGCTTAGGCTGTCTCTTAGGAAGGTGTCAAGCACACAACTGTCTACTTTTTTAAATTGATATATTTTATGTTTCTTTTTAGTGAGTTTCGATGTTAGAGTGCTGAGTCTCACTACAAGGACCTTGTTGTCACTAGTCCCTATATCTGTCGTGATGTTCAGGATCTTTTGTTGCTAAGAAATCTAGCATGTTGCTACAACCATTTACACATCGAGTTGTCTGCTGAATTAACTGCTCAAAACAATTTTTGGTGAAAATATTTAATACAATTTCTGACGAAATTTTGTGCATACCATTGACGTTGAATATCTATTTTCGCCAATATATCGATTTATCAACAACTACAACTGTATTTTAAAGGATCTTCATGCTTTCTTACAATCTTTGAGAAACTATATCACCTGTATCATACAGTTGTAAAACGAACCCTTGTAAATTAATTCTGACTTTCTAGCATAACGTACCCATACTAATTCACATGAACTACCCACTTCAGTTTCACTGCTACAAGATAGTAGCAAGAAACATGCCATCACCAATTGTATTTGTAGCTGCCTCCTGAGTGACACTTGATCTATAAAGTGTAACACAATTCCCCACCACCCCATTGCCAAAGTCGAGGGATATGTGGCCTACACAGTTGCATTAACAACTGAGCATCTGATTCAAACCCTGCATTCGGCTCTGACAAAGGTCAGCAACCGGTCCTATCGATGATGCTGCAGATGGTGAGTTCTGTCTTCATCTTGCAAGTGTGAGTCGCAGGCTTTACTATTTCAATTTCAGATAGCCACCAGAAACCAGGGAGAATCTGTTCCAATCTAAAGTAACACACATCACTAATTGCGACATGAGCCACCAACTGCCGTTGACTGTAACCTGTACTCTTCATGGCATCAGGAAAAACCTGTTTAATATCTGGGAGGACTCTCCCAGTAAGCACACAGAGTGCACACTGGACATCTTTCCCTCTTTAGCGCCATGTCTCAAGGGGCCTCATTACACATCTAACACGGTAGTTACCAACTAAGTAATCCAGCATATGTAAATGCCTGAATCTTGCAGGCTGAGAGGCTTCCTCTGAAACAATACAAGCGATTGCATTTGACCCAGGATCTTTATCAGTTACAAACAGCACCTGAAAACTATTTGCCAGACGAATGGGAGAGGCCTTTTCATTGGCCTCTGGAAAGTCGTTCAATGCCTACCACACCTTGGAACGATGTACCACTCGACCACGGTTGAGTGGTCAACTTAGTGCAGGTAATAACTGTGCTGGTCACAGTATTGGACTGACTGGGGGACACCTGGGATGAGCTGGATGACCCTTGTATCCACACATCTGACTCCCCACAGTGACGCTATTGGCACAGTATCAAGCTATGTGAGTGAAACCAGCAACACCTAAAACTATGAGCAAAGTGTCACCAGCTCAATTTGTGCCAAGACACTGCAATCACAGTCCTTATTCATAATAAATACTTCGAAACTATACCCTGGACAATTATTAAAACACACAACGTCTAGCAGATAAACAAACGTGTGATAAACTCAAGTGTCAAACTACTAAGCATGCAGGTAAATGCAAATAAGTCGCTTCTAGTCGGAAGCTCATAAATTAACTCACAAACCGATGATGTACCCCCCTCTGGTGCTGCAGGAATGGAAGGTGCAAGGTAACTAAGGTGTCTTACTGCTGTACAAACAAAACCAAACAAATGACTGTGGTTCACCAATACAAGCAACAGAACTATACACGAAACAGTTATTAAAATGCAGAACTGTATCTAGCAAATATAAAAACACACAATACACTTAAGAATTAAACTACTAAGTACACATATAAATGCAATTATATCACTTGTAGATGGAAGCTTGTAATAGTACAAAACTAATTAGGTACTCTCCTGTGGTGCTACAGAATTAGAAACTGCCAATTAAGCAGGGTGTCTTACAACTGAATTGACTGTTCGAACAAAAACAAGTACATGACTGTGGTAGTGCCAGTACAGGTTCTTAAGTTCCAAAATCAGTTTTCTAGCATAGCATACAAGACCCAAGTAAACTATGGATGGAGGCATAATAAACAGTTAGCACTGTTTCAGTATTTCAAATAATCTTAGAGCATTATTAATATGCATAGCACTTCCTTAACGTTTCCTTAAACGTTTCTATGTGTTTTCCCCACCTTTAATGTTCATCCACCCATAATCCCGACAATTCTATATGATTAATTAGCTGGATCTGGCTGTTGCCTAATGTAACCTTTACATTGATTATAGTTTTATTTTTTATATGGCTGAAATTGATCCTCACATTTTCTGTTCATTAAAAGTTAGACAGATACCTTTGTATAACTTTTTTGTTACTACTACTATTTTTTCAGTTTTCTGCTGCAGGTCATGATCATTCATTCCTTTCACAAAGAAGCTGTCATTGTCTGCAAATAAAACAGTATTTGCTATTGAAAATAATAATGGACCCAATACTGAACCTGTCAGCACCCTATAAACTTTTCACAATCATAGTACACTTTACATTCCTGGCAGCTTTCCACTCTTTCCTTCCTATTAGACAAATATGAGCACCATGGACATTATAATTTCATAGTTTTAAAAGTAGTAAATCATGATAAGCTCAAAAACTTTGGAAAGGTTAAAAAACAAACCATAGTTTAATTCACTATCATCTACAGCTCTGAAAACAAGGTTTAAGAAAGTGGTCCATTTCCATCAAATTTCCTTTTGTGAAACCATTCTGTGCATTAATGAGAGCTTTGTTTTTGTTTTAAAATCAAGTAATCTTTCTTTATAACACGACACATTTCCATGCAGGATACTAAGTAAGAACACTCAGGAGACATCACCCTAACAAAACACTGTCCATGTAAACACTGTCCATGTGAATGAGGGGCTTTGTGTGGTCTAGTGATGTGGTTGGGTAAATACTGGGGATTGACAGGGCCTCCCAATCCAGGCAGGGCTTCACAAAAGATCCAGACAAGCAATGTCTAACAATGTCCTGCTTGTTGCTCTTTCCTTTCCAGCTTCTGTGACTGTGTGGTAGCAGGCACACTCCTCTAATGTGGCAGTGGAAGATCCTTGGCAACCAGGACAATAATGATGCACTTAGGCCTTACTGTAGAGGGATGGATAATGTTTTGTTGTTGGGGTGAAGCTAAGTTATCTAAATGACAATGTCCTGAAATTAAGTGTTAGCAGGTTTCTAGGCCATGAGGTGGCAGCTCCACTAGGACATCCTGCGCCTTAAATTGATGACTCACCCCACCAAAAAATTAAGATCACAGAAGCTAAAAGGAGAAATAACTGGGTGGATCATAAGGATGTGAGCTTTGGCTTGAAAAAGGAAAACCCTTAGTGAATTTTGGAATGTAAGAATTCTGAGAGACACAGGAAGACTAATACAAGTTGGAAAGGAGATGATAACTACCGATTGGATATGTGGGTCTAAGGGAATTAGAGCGGTCAGAATATGGAGAAATCCGAACAAAAAATGAAGGCTTGCTGATGCATGTAGGGCAAACAGGTGGAGATACAATGTCCAGGAGAAAGAAAGCTTACTAGAAGAAAGTGTACTCAAGTGGGAGCCAGTCTCAGTTAGAACAATAACTGTACAATTTAAAACAAATGTGTGGAACATCAGTGTGACTCAGAGTCATAAACCTTGTTGAAAGAGAGTTAAAAGACGCGTTTTGCATAGGGGTGAATTGAGTCCTTAGACAAACTATTTGCAGAGACATAAAAATTAGAATGGGAGAGTTCAATATCAGAGTAGGTTCAGAAAAAGAAGACCTTGAGCACGTAATGGATGTCCTTGACATTGGGAACAGAAATGTACATGGAGAACTCTTGACAGATATGTGGTCTGAACATGACTCACGAGGGAACATCCCCAAGTATCAATAAACAATTTTGATTAAATATGGTGGGTGTGTAGAGGGGGCAAAATAATGGAGTACGTTTTTCTTGTTTGCTTCCCATTTCACTTGTATGCGGTAAAAAACATTCCAAAAGCTAATTTGGCAGTTTAAGTTTAGAGGGAATTTCTTCAAAATGATGATATACAGAAATTATTTTTCATATGGAAGTTGATAAGTTCCTAAAAACTGAACAATCAACTTTTTTAATAATTTAAAATTTTGCAAAATAACCCTCCAACATTAACTAATTTTGAAAGAGGAAAACTTCTGTTACAACCTAAAGTAAAGAAGTTTTCCAATCTCATGCATTTCTGTGTAGTAAAGCTGGTTTCTGAAATATCATTTCGGGAAAATATGCTTTGCATAATGTGCTGTCAGAATATTTTCGAGATATATAATTAAAATACCTAAACATTCAATACTATTCTTATTATTTATTTTACTTACATTTGGTTTAAGTTTTACATTGTAATATTACATTCATGATTTTTATTTCTTAATTTGCTGTTTCATATACATATACTATATTTTGTTAACTGAAAAAAATGAGTAACTTATTATTATGTTAGAAAATAATTACAATAATGGTAACGTGTTATGGAAAGATTGAAACATAACTTTTTTACGCCTTGCACATAAAATGAACGATTGAGCAGGATTTAAGATTGTCACAGTGATCTGTAGCTGTCTTGATTTTTATCAGGCATATTTCAGTACATTTGCAAGCCTTGATTAAGAGAACTGATTGTGTACTAATGGATACAGATTGATTATATTGCTTCTCAAGTGGAGACTGACATCATAATCATTCAACGGAACTAGGTGTGAAAGTCTTTTCATAAAGTTCTTCGAACATCAAAAGCTGTATATGTCCACGGCTTTACCTGGCTATCAAGTACTCTGGGATCACCAAATGAGCAAGTTAATTGTCTTCAGGTATGGTGCTATAATTGGTACTTTCACAGAGGCCAGTGTAAGAATATAACAATTACACAGATATTTCTCCAACACTGGGAAAGGAAACATCTTTTGAGCTGGTCAGATGTTTGTTTACCAGATTTCTATGCTGCCAAAAGGACATTTGTGGCTTCAAAAAGGACTTCTCGAAAGCTTGGACTATAGTCACCATTAGTATCTTTTATATCTACGAAAAAGCAGATGGTCAGCATGAAATAAACCGTTTTGAGTGTCATACCTGTGGACAAGAAACATCTGGTGGTCCCAAAGGGCTTGATGGCACAGTTACAGACATGGAACATATACAGCTTTCAAGGTTCCAAATAACTTTGTGAGAAGATTTTCAGATCTAGTTCTGTTGAATAATTATCATGTCAACCTCCAGTTGAGAAACAATATAGTAGAGTTGCAGTCAATAGGGCATAATCAATTCTCTTCACCAAGACTTGCCAGTGCACTGAAATAAGCCTGATACAAATCACGATATTTAGACAATCACCTATGACAATTTAAATCCTGCTGTATTTTGTTTTTTAGTGTCTTCTCCATCTGTTACGCAATGTGAGGAAGTTTCGTTCTTTTTGCATGCATCATGTAAAAATAGTTGCGTTTTAAGCATTTCCTTCCAGATTATCATTGTCATAATTATTAATGAGTTACTTGTTATTTTCAATTAACAACATACATGCATGTGAAACATTGAACTAAAAAACAAAAGACCATAAATGTAAAATACAAATATAAAACATAAAACAAATATAAGTAAAATAATTAGAATAATAATGAATGTTTAGATATTTTAACTAGGTATGTTGAAAATTCTGACAGCACAATGTGTACAGACTATTTTCCAAAAATGGTATTTCAGAAACCTGCTTTATTACACAGTGATGTATGTGGCTTGAGAACTTGTTTAATACATCTTGTAACAAAAATATTCCTTTTTCAATATTAATTAATGGTAGATGGTTATTCTGGAAAATTTCAAATTGTTACAAAAGTTGATTATATAATTTTCAAGAAGATTAATTACAAATCAATTTTTGTTTGAAAATAATTTTTATATGTTATTGTTTAGAAGATATTTCTTCTAAATCTAAAATGCCATATTTCCTTTTGGGATGTTTTACACCATAAAAGTGAAATTGGGCACAAACAAAAAACGTTTTGTGCTATTTTTCCCCCTCTACACAGCTTTTAAGTTTTAACAAGGTAATTCGTTAAGAATTGGTTAAGAATTTTCAACAGTCAGCAGATATTTTCACTCTACCCAATTTTAACTCAGTCATTGTGAAATGTCAGCTATCTTTACTGGATCAAAATATTCGAGGATTGAGAAATAAAATTAATGAATTAACTATCTGCATAGATGAATTCGAGTTTTCGAACCCAGCTGACATAATCTGCCTCTCTGAACATAGTGTGAGCACTGGTATAGAACTTTTAAGTGTTACAGGGTTTAGGTTACCATCTCACTTTCGTAGACCAGAAATGGAGAAAGGAGGAGCTGCCACATTTATCAGGAACTGTCATAAATTTAAGAACATAGACGTTCATAAATTTTGCCTAGAAGAGCATATGGAAGCATGTGCAACAGAAGTAGAATTTCATAAAAAATGCTTCATAATATTAAGTGTATATCGAGCACTTACAGGTAACTTTAATCTGTTTGTAAACCACCTGGAAGCTGTACTGGACCATTTAACAACCAAAAACAAAGAAATAGTTGTTGCTGGTGATTTCAATGTAGATTTCCTTAAAGACTCTCTCAATAAAAACTTATTTGAGTTAGTAACACTATCATTCAACTTAATTCCCACTGTAAAGTTCCCCACTAGGCTAGCCAATTGCTCATAAACAGCCGTTGGTAATATCTGTATAGAAAAGACCAATGAACAAAGTTATATTACAAAACCAATAGTCAGTGGCCTCTCAGACCATGACATGCAGTTCCTTCTGTTAAATGTTAATACTGAACAGAATATATAATCTGTTAAATCTGAGCTCACGAAAGTAATCAATAAGCCAAAAATTGATTATTTTATGACACTCCTCAGAGACATTCACTGGACTGATGTTTACAGTGCTCATGGCATGAATGAAAAATATAAGACTTTTGCTAATAAAGTGCTTACCTTATTCGAACACTGTTTTACCCCAAAACTTACCAAGGTTAGAGCAAACTCTACAAAGAATCCGTAGATTACTCGTGGAATAGGAGTACCTTGTAAAACAAAAAGAAAACTGTGTATGTCAATCGGAAACAGTTCCGATGTTGATGTTATAGCACACTACAAGAAATACTGCAAAATATTAAAGACTGTAATACGGATGTCAAAGCAAATATATTACAAGGAAAAGACAGTCATATCAGATCACAAAATAAAGACAATATGGGATATAGTGAAGAGGAACAAATAGCAGTAAGAGTAAATGATACTTTGGTGACAGATGTGTATAGTGTTGCAGGACTTTTTAACAAACATTTTATAACTGTTACTGAAAACATGGGGTTGTCAGGTTCGGTAGATGCTGCTATGGAATACCTCAGACCAGACATTTCAAGTAACTTCCATAATATGAATTTGACACACCATTACCCCAGCAGAAATAATGTCCATCATAAAATCTTTAAAATAAAAAACATCCCATGGATATGATGAAATATCAACAAAGTTAATTAAGGAATGTGATTCTGAGCTAAGTAACACTTTCAGCTATCTGTGTAAGCAATCATTTATCAGTGGAATATTTCCTGAATGGTTGAAATATGCTGAAGTTAAGCCACTGTTTAAGAAGGGAGATAAAGAAATAGCATCAAATTTCCGTCCAATTTCACTGTTGCCAGCATTCTCCAAATTTTTAGAGACAGTAATGTACAGGCGGCTTTATAACCATCTTATCTCAAATAACATACTGTCAGACTCACAGTTTGGATTTCTAAAAGGTTCTGATATTGAGAAGGCTATCTACAATTACAGTGAAAACGTGCTTAATTCATTAGACAAAAAATTGCATGCAACTGGTATATTTTGTGATCTGTTAAAAGCATTTGACTGTGTAAATCACAATATCCTTTTAAGTAAGTTAGAATATTATAGTGTAACAGGAAATGCTGCAAAGTGGTTCAAATCTTATATCTCTGGCAGGAAACAAAGGGTGTTATTAGGAGAGAGAAATTTATCAAGCTACCAGGCATAATCCGATTGGGAACTAATTACATGTGGGGTCCCACAAGGTTCCACTTTGGGGCCCTTACTTTTTCTTGTGTATATCGATGACCTTTCATCAGTAACATTACCAGATACCAAGTTCGTTTTGTTTGTCGATGATACAAACATTGCAATATATAGCTAATCAAGTGTAGTCTTAGAAAGATCAGCTAATAAAATATTTGTGGACATTAATCACTGGTTCCTAGCCAATTCTTTGTCACTAAACTTTGAAAACACACATACAGTTCAGAACTAGTAAGGGGTGTCCCACGAGTATATGTCTAACATACGATGACAAGAAGATAGAAGACGTGGTCAGTGTTAAATTCTTGGGACTACAGCTTGATAATAAATTCAATTTGGAGGAGCACACCACAGAACTGCTGAAGCATCTTAACAACTCTCTATTTGCAATACGAATTGTGTCATACATAGGGAAATAACAATGAAAAAGCTGGCATACTATGCTTACTTTCAGTCCATCGTGGAGGACCACCTCACTTCGGATCAATTGGAATGAATGTAAATCTAATCTAATCTAATCTAACTTCAGAATGTTTCCATGCTAGTCTTTTGAGGTATACCATTCCCACATCACAACTGCCACAAAATAAAATGGCTCTCCCAAGATTGTGTTACTCTAAATCAAATTAGCCTCATACCTCTTAGCTGCAGGTTTCGACACTCTATGATAATTGTGAGGCATGTAGAAAAATTGATGCCGGAGGTGAGGAACCGAAGAAGATTGACAAAAACTTAAAGAAAGTTATGGAGATGTTAAAGAGAACTTCATACGATTTAAGATACATCAAAGAGAAAAATGGATTCGATGAAACATGGCATGAATTTAACCATGGTTTTAGCTAATAATTTTGTGAAGTTTTGTTAGTACTGGTATGAGCTGTGGTGTAATACTATTAATACAAGTAGTTGCTTTCTTAGCAGACAGGGAATTTCGTGACCGCTAATGTTAGTTCTATAAACTGGTGTAACTGAACTTAGGTAACGTAGACATATAGTTTTTTTCAGTAACTGTAAAAGTTTACCATGAGTGAGAAGTGGTCTAGGTTTGTGAGTAGTGGGTTACTGTGTGGGACTTGTTCAAAGTATTTTCATTTGGGGGGGATGCAGTCGGGAAGTCAATGGGCGTTCTAGCGTGATCCTCAGCTGGGAATGCACAATCTGTAGTAAAAATAAGTTGATAGAGGAGCAGGGGCATAAGATCTGTGCCCTTCAGGTGCAGTTACAGCGAGCAAACTAGGAACTAGATAGGTTGAGGAGGGTCAAGGGAGTTGGGGAATGGGAACAGGCAGTTGGCAAGAAGGTATTCAGACAGTTATACTTTGCATTTGCATGTATGCAATAGATTTGACTAACTATCGGAGTTGGGTGGAGACGAGTCTCTTGTAGCTGTAGATGTAGGGAACATGCAGCAGACCTCAGCAGTTAGGAGGCCTAGGTTAGTAGTAAAGTCTAACAGAAAGAACAAGATTCTGCTGCTAGTAGTTCGCACAGTAGAGCTGTGGGCTAGCAGTTCTAGGAAGTGCTGGGGAGTGAGTACCAGTTCACCAGCATTGTGAAGCCTGGTGCAGCGTTTGTTCAGGTGACTGACAGCATAGGGTAGTTATGTAGGAATTTTACAAAGGAGCATCAGGCAGTGATTGTGGGTGGAGCAGGGAAAAGTCGTGATAGGGATGTGGAATATGATGTAGGTGGTGACCTGGTAAAGATAGCTTCCCAAATTGGTGGCACCAATGTGCATTTCGTGCAACTGTTTCAGCATCATGATCGATCTCATCTTAATGAAGCTGTCAGTTGCATTAACATGGGGCTGGAGAGGGCACTGATGGCAGAGGCCATGGGTCACATTTCAGTGGTGCCAGTTGGGTCTATCAGTAGATCGGGTTTCACTTGGCATGGCCTGTACCTCAATAGGTAAGGGAAGGAGAGAATGGCAAAGCTTTCAGGTGACCATTCAGTGGGTGGTGGTGGGATCAGTCAAGGATAAATTCCTGTAGTAGCTGGTGTTAGAGCTCAACTTTTTTGGATTGAAGTCAGTTGGTGGCTACAATTGCTTAAAGGAGGTCCCTCTAACTACAGGCCCACCTTCAGAGGATGCCATGTTTCCAAGTAGAGAAGGAATTATCATATTTCATCAAAATATAAGAGGTATTAGTGATAAAGTGAATGAACTGCTTCTAGAAGTTGACTCTGAAATTATCGGTATATCAGAGCACCACTTAAATAATCTTTACCAAGATACAGATTAGCTGGCTGTTTTTCAGGAAGTTCCTTGTGAGGTGGGGGAGTGGCTATGCACGTAAAAAACAGTATTCCATTTCAGTCCATAGACATATCGCGGCACTGTATTGAACAGATATTTGAATGTTGTGCAGGGGCAGTTGAATTTAGTGAAACTTAACTTCTGATTGTTGTTGTTTATAGGTCCCTTAAGTCTGACTACGTTCAGAGCATTTCTGCTCAAGCTAGAGAGGGTTCTTGATTCACTCTGTAGGAAGTACTAGAAATTAGTTATATGTGGTGACTTCAACATAAATTTCGTATATGATGGTGCAAGAAAAAGGATGTTGGTAGATCTCCTAAATTCATGTGATCTGATCCAGACTGTTTTTTCCAACTAGAGTGTAGGGGAACAGTAGCACAGCCATAGACATTTTTTTTGTTCATTCTTCATTATTAGATGGGCATTCTGTTAGTAAGAGGGTGAACTGCCTTTTTCACCATGATGCACAAATTTTAACACTAAAAGGCTTTTGTATTTACGCAAATGTCATTTATAATTACAAACTATGTATGAAAGTTAATCCAGCATAAGTAGAGAGTTTTGTAAACCTTGTCAAGGAACAATAGTGGCAGGATGTTTACAGTGTCAATAACATAGATGATAAATATAATGCTTTCCTTAACACATTTCTCATGCTCTTTGAGATTTCTTTCCATTAGAACATTCTAAACAGGATACTAGCATTAATAGACAGCCCAGGTGGCTGAGTAGTGGGATAAGGACATCATGTAGAACAAAGTGGGAATTATACCAAAATGTTAGAAGTAGTCACAATCAAGCTGCTTAAAATGTTATTAGGAAGGCAAAGAGTGTGTGGTATGCAAATAGAATAGCTAATTCACAGGATAAAATTAAAACCTAATGGTCAGTTGTGAAGGAAGTGTGTGATCAACAGCACAAGGTCAACGATAAAAAATCATTTTGTGGTAAAAATAATTCTGTTATTGATTAATCAGATATATGTACAGTATTTAACAATCATTTTCTGAGCATGGCTGGTGAATTAAATAAAAATGTAATTTCTACAGGGAATCATATAACTTTCTTGTCAAATGCCTTTCTGAGATTGCTGTCTGAAATTCTCCTCTGTGATACAGACAAGGGTGAGATTGAGCCAATAATAAATTCACTGGAGACTAAGGACTCTCATGGATATGATTCAGTGCCTAGCAGAGTATTAAAATACTGTGTAGCATATGTTAGACCTGTACTTGGCAATATTTGTAATTTTACCTTTAGAAATAGTCAGTTTCCTGAACAATTAAAGTACTCAGTAGTAAAGGCGCTTTATAAAAAGGGAGAAAGGGATGATATAAACAATTTTAGACCTATTACTATGCCATCAGGGTTTGCAAAAGTTAATGAAAAGGCTGTGTATGTAAGAATAATTGATCGTTTTATATCTCATAATTTGCTATCAAATGTACAGTTCGGCTTTAGAAGTTGTTTAACAACTGAAAATGTTAATTTCTCTTTTCTTTGTGAGTTCATGGATGGCTTAAGCAAAAGGTTTCGAACACAAGTTATTGCTCCAGACGTTGGACCATTACGGAATACGGGGAGCAGCTCACAATTGGTTCACCTCTTACTTTAGCAACAGACAGCAAAAGGTCATTATTCACAATGTTGAGAATGGTTGTGACATGGGGTCTGAGTGGGGTGTAGGCAAGTGGGGGGGGGGGGACCAGGGATCGGTTTTGGGGCCACTCCTGTTCCTTATTTATATAAATGACATGCCCTCTAGTATTGTGGGTAACTATAAAATATTTATGTTTGCTGATGACACTAGCTTGGTAGTAAAGGATGTTGTGTGCAACACTGGCCCAGTTTCAAATAGTGCAGTTCATAACCTGTGATCATGGCATGTCGAAAAGAAACCTTTTAATTTCACAGAATGGGCATGTGATCAGTGAAACTGAACCGTTCAGATTTCTAGGTGTTCAGATAGGAAAGCCCACGTTCAGGATCTTGTTCAAAGACTTAATGCTGAAGTGAGTGATCTTTCGACACGAAAATCAGTCTACTTTGCTTATTTTCATTCACTTATGTCGTATGGTATTATATTCTGGGGTAACTCTTCCCATTCTAAAAGGATATTTTTGGCTCAGAAACGGGAGGTTTGGGCAATATGTGGCGTACGTTCACGAACCTCTTGTCGACCCCTGTTCCCAAGTCTGGATATTTTGACATTGGCCTCTCAATATATATATTACTTACTGGCATTTCTTGTTAACCATATTAGCTTAGTCCCAAGAATATGCAGCTTTCACTCAGTTAATACCTGGCAGAAATCTAACTTGCATTTGGATCGGACATCGACTTCCTTAATTCTTGTACAGGAAGCTGTGCAGTAGACTGCTGCATCCATTTTCAAAAAGCTACCACTCGAATTCAAACATCTTAGCAGTAATCCACGCACTTTCAAATCGAAATTGAAGACTTTCCTCATGGGTCACTCCTTCTAATCTGTCGAAGAGTTCCTTGAAAAATTAAGCTGATTCTTGTTGTATTTCGATTGCATTTACATAAACTTATGATTGACTTTTTTCGGGTTCATAAACATTTTATTTTTACTTGTCATTTCTTTTATGCTGTACTTTCATATACTGACATGTTCCATGACCTTGGAGATTTGCTCCTTAGTTTGGATATTGAAGTTCAACAGAAAATGCTATATATGCTTTCACTGATCAAATATTAAATGCTCTGAATAACCGGACATCACCCATTGGTATTTTTTGTGATCTCTCAAAGGCCTTTGATTGTGTAAATCATGGAATTCTTTTAGATAAGCTAAATCATTATGGTTTGAGTGGGGCAGTGCACAAATGGTTTAATTCATACTTAACTGGAAGAATGCAGAAAGTTGAAATAAGTGGTTCGTGTAATGTTAAAACAACAGCTGATTCCTCAAACTGGGGTGCTATCAAGCACGGGGTCCCACAGGGTTCGGTCTTAGGTCCTTTACTGTTCTTGATATACATTAATGACTTACCATTCCACATTGATGAAGATGCAAAGTTAGTTCTTTTTGCTGATGATACAAGTATAGTAATAACATCCAAAAACCAAGAACTAAGTGATGTAATTGTAAATGATGTTTTTCACAAAATTATTAAGTGGTTCTCAGCAAACGGACTCTCTTTAAATTTTGATAAAACACAGTATATACAGTTCCGTACAGTAAATGGCAAAACTCCAGTAATAAATATAGAATTTGAACAGAAGTCTGTAGCTAAGGTAGAATTTTCAAAATTTTTAGGTGTGTCCATTGATGAGAGGTTAAACTGGAAGCAACACATTGATGGTCTGCTGAAACGTCTGAGTTCAGCTACGTATGCTATTAGGGTTATTGCAAATTTTGGTGATAAGAATCTCAGTAAATTAGCTTACTATGCCTACTTTCATTCACTGCTTTCGTATGGCATCATATTCTGGGGTAATTCATCGTTGAGTAGAAAAGTATTCATTGCACAAAAACGTGTAATCAGAATAATTGCTGGAGCCCACCCACGGTCATCCTGCAGACATCTATTTAAGGATCTAGGGATCCTCACAGTAACCTCACAGTATATATATTCCCTTATGAAATTTGTTGATAATAATCCAACCCAATTCAAAAGTAATAGCAGTGTGCATACCTATAACACCAGGAGAAAGGATGATCTTCACTATGCAGGGTTAAATCTGACTTTGGCACAGAAAGGGGTAAATTATGCTGCCACAAAAGTCTTTGGGCACCTACCAAACAGCATCAAAAGCCTGACAGATAGCCAACTAACATTTAAAAATAAATTAAAAGAATTTCTAGATGACAACTCCTTCTACTCATTGGCTGAATTTTTAGATATAAAGTAAGTAAAAAAAAACAAAAAAAAAACTTAATCATTAGTGTCATGCAATATTTTGTGTAATGTAATTTCTTGTACAGACATCTTTTATTAACCTGACACGTTCCACATCATTACGAAGTGTCGTATTCATGATCTATGGAACAAGTATTAATCTAATCTAATCTAATCTAATCATAAAAAATAAGATTCTGAGCATAAATTTGCTCTGCAGCGAATTAAAACTGGAACATCACCCAACCATAAAAGTTTGGTTGTACTGATAAAAACTGAATTAGGTCATATTAAATCAATTTTGGGAAAAAACTTGGGATGATTTAGTAATGGAGATGCAGCTCAGGTGAATGGTCTGAGAAAAGAATTATACAAAGTTGACGACATAGTTCGAGCTACACTGTCAGTTGGACAAACATCAGCTGACATGCACTACAACAACATACTTCAATCTGATAGGCAACAATAACCTAATCAGGGTAAAGGAACCAGTCATCTAATGATGTATCTTAAGTTGTGAGGGTGGCATCAGTTTTTTCTTCAGTTTTACTGAAAGGTTAATCAATCATAGTCTTTCCATACAAAAGAAGGCTTGAGCCTGTTGTGCTTATATGGTGTTTTAGGGATGAATCTCCTAAACATGGTTATATCTACAAAGTTTAGATTTTACACTTTTTCTCCCTGGGAGAACTGCCATATGGGCGGCAGAATAAGCAGAAATTTGTCAAACATATGAGCAGTTCAAAAGAGCATTTTCTTTGAAGTAATTGGTCTGCAGTATCTAAGAAATTCTCAGGAAGAAAGTTTTTCGCCCTAAAGCTTTAAGCCAATGCCAACTGAGTTTTTGGAGTACTTTGAGAAACACCTTAATAAGGTGTTGGGCTGTGTCCACATAACATACTCAAAGTCCTGTTGCTGACAGAATTCAGAGAGAGTCACACATCAAAGACAAACCTAGAAGACTATGCCTGCACTAGGTGCTATAGATCTTATACAAGAAGACTCGAGTTTGAAAACAGTTAGTGTGGTGAGTCAGTCGGCACCAGCAGGCAACAAGAGTGGCCCATACAACCAAATGAATGAGTCTCATGTTAATTATGTTGCTCCACAAACAGCATTGTCTGGTAAGGCATGGACAATGTAAAATTCCAGCACTATCATCAATGTAACATAAAAGACCGCCGTTTTAATCCTGGATACCAACCTAACCATGCTAACCAGTGGACAAACAACCACACTAACCAATATCACCGTGTTCAGTGAAACAATTTGTCACAGAATGCCCATAATCAATGTAAACATCCTTTTCCATTGCAGTATAGCCAACCTGGTCAAAATTGGCATAATCAAAATAAACTTATCAATGTGATTGAGGTGGCTGAGAAAGGTTAGCCGAGCACACTGACGACAGTGAACTAAAAGTGACCCCATTTTGCCCTCAGGTGTTGGTCATGGAATGGTGTGGGGGCAGTAACAATAATAAAGAACACCTCCTGGGATATAACGGTGAGGCAAACATCAGGGACAAGATGCATTCTGATTTCAATAAATGCAGTGAACAGCATAAGGCTGTAACACACTCTCATGTGAATGCTGTTGTTGGCAAAATACCAGCTATAATAGCAATTGATACTGGAGTTGCGGTGAATGTGGTTTCCACTAACTTGTTCAGTAGAATTGCTGGTGCATATTTGTAGGATTTCGAGAGCCTTAGGCACAAAATTGCACAATGTTACGATACAAACCATCTTGCTGTTGTGAAGGGAATGGAACCATACAGTAATGTTCCTAGTTGCAGAAGGACTCGTAGAGCATTGTGTCTTGGACACTGAGTTCCTGAGAGAGAATGATGCATCAGTCGACCATTTCACAGCCAAATGCTGCTTAAAGATTAATGGGAAGAATATTTTCATAGATTTGTTGCTAATTGAGAACTATGGCAGACATTGGCAAGGTTTAAAAATTAAACTGGCTAGGAGTGACATTCTGCACTTGAGCAGTCAGCATCATAGCAAATTAGGTGTTCCTTGTACTGAGAAATACAATACTAATAAGCTGGTTGAATCGAAATCTCTCACAGCAGAACAGCAAGGTGAATTAATCAGCCCATTATTGCTATATATGGCACTCAAAAAAAGGCCAGGCACTGTTTGTGGGTATGAATACCACATGGAAGTCATTCCTGATAAAACATGTTGCCATACCTTCCCCTCCATTCAGTGTGTGAAATGACCCATAGTGTCTAAGGAAATTCATAAAATGTTGTAATACGAAGAGAAAGTAAGGCAAGCTCTCATGAACCTTACAGAAAGAGTCCATCAAACAAAAAGTACTTCTATGAAAAGCTTCTTGTAACTCAGAAATTTCATGAGAGTGATGTATATCTAACAAAAGCCTCGCTAAGTCTACACTTATAAAGAAAATGAACAAGAAATAGCATCTCATATTTGTGGAGCCACATGAAATTATTTGGATCCCACATCCAGGACGCTATTTGTTGGCTTGTCCAAGATTACATAAAATTAAGGGATTTGACCTTGGGGCGATAACGGATCAGGAGGTATCACAAATTGTAACTGTATCATCCAAAACAGAACCTCGACTGGGTTAGAACCGACCATGTTCAACCACTCAGACTGACAATACAGTGACACATCTCCCCTAAATTTATCGCTTCCAGAAATTTTAAGTTACTTGGAACCAGGAACACTATACTTTTCTTCAATCTGTCTAAAAATAACATTTACACATGCAAGTAACTACCCAAAAACTATAGCAATACGAATGATCTCCCATCAGCCCAAATAAAAGCAGATTACCACTGATAAAATATTCTTGTAAACAAACTGAACAATTCTGATATGTTTCTACATACTAACGCAATGACGGTTTATGCGTAATGGCCAAAATGCATCGGCAGAGAACAATAATTCGTACAAGATTAAGTGCAGAGCAACACATATGCAAACATAGGTAAACACTTGCAGATATCAATACAAAAAACATTGGCAGTTGACAGCAAATGAAAAGTAACCAAAACTGTTTAACTCTTATCTCATTAGTATTAGTAATTACTGTTTGCAAAAATGACAGTACCAGATGTTAATAGGTTTGCAAAATTATAATGGTTATGAAAAGCAATAATTAAAGGAATGAAATCAAGTTTTAACTATTATTCTGAATGTTACTGAAAATAAAGCTGAATAGTATTACAATATAACGATTTACAATTAGGTAATTTGAATGAACAAGAAAAGTTGTTGTTGTTCCTATATAAGGAGTTTTTACTTCACTGACTAGAATGATGTAGTTTGCGGTGTCTCTCATCAGACGTTCCTTCGAAAGAGTTTTCACTTAGATGATGCTGCTCGCGAGTCGTCGACATCCACGTTCTTCATCCACAATCTTTGAGTGTGTGATCCACTAATTATTGCCGTCTTGCTGATCTTTATCATGAGCGCCAGTTGTGAATGTAACAGGTACGCTCGGTGTTTCAAATGGTTTAAATGGTAGTGAGCACTATGGGTATTAACATCTGAGGTCATCAGTCCCCTATAACTTAGAACTACTGAAACCTAACTAACCTAAGGACATCACACACATCTATGCCCGAGGCAGAATTCGAACCTGTGACCGTAGCAGTTGCGCGGTTCCTGACTGAAGCGCCTAGAACCGCTCGGCCACAGCAGCCGGCACGCTCGGTGATTCACTCTGCATGTCTGCATACAACGACGAAAATAAAACCCGCTTCTTTCCATTAACGCGTGACGTAACCTGACGTCATTATGTTTGTCACACAATTTAACCACAGTTTTCAGATTTATGGCTTACATTCATGACGGGGCACTTTTCACAGTATATCTGTCCGCATACGAAATTAAATGAAGACGACTGTACTGTAGATCATTAGGCCGTGGTTGAAACAGAAAAATATGCACAGTGCGCAATTGCCTACATAACATCTTGAATCTCGCGGCGATTAGGACAACGAGAATTCACTATTAAAATTCTTCATGTCAACAAACGACACATGTGTTGCTATATTTTCTCTTTCATTGTATAAGCCATGTATGCACTAAAGAGTTAGTACTGTCTACAACCGAAAACATCTTTACGGTGTGCAGATAGTTTACCTGTCCGCATATCGAAGTTTTATGTTTAATGAGCCAGAACACAGTTCCGGCAAATGGGCAACGCAACACATAAAGTTATTAGTTCGTTAATCTTCTACATCTACATATAACTCCGCAAGCCACCTAATGGTGTGTGGCGGAGGGTACTTTCGGTACCACTATCTGATACCTCCAACGCTGTTCCACTTGCGAATGGTGCGTGAGCAGAGTGATTGTCAGTAAGCCTCTGTATTGGCTCTAATTTCTCGAATTTTCTCCTCGTGGTCAATACGCGAGTGTGTGTGGGGGGGAATTAATACGTTGTCTGACTCCTCCTGAAAAGTGCTGTCCTGAAATTTCTATAGTAAATCTTTCAGTGATGCACAACGGCCCTCTTGCAACGTCTTCCGGTGGAGTTTATTTAGCATCTCCGTAATGCTCTCTCCCCAGCTAAATTATCCCGTGACGATACGCGCGTCTCTTCATTGGAATTTCCCTGTTTCCTCTATCAGTCCTACTTGATGGGGACCCCAGACAGATGAACAACACTCATGAAGCGGGCGAACAAGTGGCTTATAAGCCACTTCTTTCGTGGATGAGTTACATTTTCTTAAGATTCTTCTGATGAATCTGAGTCTGGTGTCTGCTTTTCCCATTATCTGTTTTATGTGGTCCTTCAACTTAAGGTCCCTGTGGATAGTTACACCTAGATATTTTATGGTTGACGCTGTCTCCATCTGTTTGTCATCAATAGTGTAGCTGTACAGTAGTGGATTTCTTTTCCTATGTATGCACAATATGTAACATTTATTTACGTTGAGGATCAACTACAAAAACCTGCACTATTCATCAATCCTCTGCAGGTCGTTCTGCAAATTCGTACCATATTGTGGCGTTACTACTACTAGACAACTGCATCATCTGCGAATAGCCTTAAAGAGCATCAGACGCTTTCTACATGATCATTTATATATACACATCAAAAAAAGTTTTGCATCACCCCATTTCCCAGAACTCCTGAAGATAGACGCTGACTGTGGATATTGTATCACAGACACAGTCCCTTTGACTGTTCAGAGATGTCACTAAAGCTGTTCAAAGAGGTAAACAACCATGCATGATCAGCAACTGTTAGACAGAGGGGCTCCGACAGCCGATCAGTTCCAGTCATTCCACCAAGAAGGAGGTACATGGCTCGTGTGGTCTGTAGTCTAAATATGCCTACACGGTCAGTACCGCGGTTCGATGGCGTCCACATTGTTACTTTGTGCCAGGAAGGGCTCTCAACAAGGGAAGTGTCCAGGCGTCTCGGAGTGAACCAAAGCGATGTTGTTCGGGCACGGAGGAGATACACAGAGACGGGAACTGTCAACGCCATGCCTCGCTCAGGCCACCCAAGGGCTACTACTGCAGTGGATGACCGCTATCTACGGATTATGACTGGGAGGAACCCTGGCAGTAACACCACCGTGTTGAATAATGCATTTCGTGCCGCCACAGGACCTTCTGTTACGACTCAAACTGTGTGCAATAGGTTATATGATGCACAACTTCACTTCCGACATCCATGGCGAGGTCCATCTTTGCAACCATGACACCATACAGTGTCGTACAGATGGGCCCAACAACATGCCAAATGGACCACTCAGGATGTCTTCACCAATGAGTGTCACATATGCCTTCAACCAGACAATCGTCGGATACGTGTTTGGAAGCAACCCTTTCAGGCTGAACATATTAGGCACACTGTCCAATGACTGCAGCAAAGTGGTAATTACCTTCTGTTTTGGGGTGGCATTATGTGGGGCCGACGTACGCCGTTGGTGGTCCTGGACGTAACAGTAACGGCTGTACGATACGTGAATGCCATCCTACTACCGAGAATGCAACTATATTGGCGAGGCATTCGTCTTCATGGACGACAATTCGCGCCCCCATTGTTCACATCTTGTGGATGACTTCCTTCAGGATAAAGACGTCGCTCGACTAGAGTGGCCAGCATGTTCTCTAGACGTAAACCCTATCGAACATGCCTGGCGTAGAATGAAAAGCGCTGTTTATGGACGACGTGACCCACCAACCACTCCGAGGGCTCTACATCGAATCACCGTTGAGGGGTGGCACAATCTGGACCAACAGTGCCTTGATGAACTTGCGGATAGTATGCCACGATGAATACAGGCATGCATTAATGCAAGAGGACGGGTATTAGAGATACCGGTATGTACAGCAATCTGGACCACCACCTCTGAAGGTCTCGCTGTATGGTGGTACAACATGCAGTGAGATGCCCTGCTAATCCCGCAGGGCAGGACAGATAGTATAAATTGTGGAAAGGGACCAAAATAAGTGGCTGTCAGTTACAGTTGAACATATAACTTTATTATCTGGACCACCACCTCTGAAGGTCTCGCTGTATGGTGGTACAACATGCAGTGAGATGCCCTGCTAATCCCGCAGGGCAGGACAGATAGTATAAATTGTGGAAAGGGACCAAAATAAGTGGCTGTCAGTTACAGTTGAACATATAACTTTATTATCTGATCAAATATTACAAGATCCAAAAAAATTCTTTTTTTTTTAAACACACAGCTTTAATCTTTGGGACTTAATTGCCGGCTGAAATCCACTTTAATTTAAAAACGGCTGAAGGCCAATAACTTAAAATGCAAGCATAATCAGAAATTTAAAAGGCAAGCCTTATCTTAAAACAGTTCTTTAGTTAGGCTGAAGTAAACAAGTTAAATTCAAATCGGTTGAAGGCCTAACACTTCAAACTCCATAACATTATTATTTTTTATAAGTACCAAAGGCCTTAATGAAACAGTTCTGTAATTTAGGCTGAAGGCCTTAAGAGCAAAACAACTCAAACTCAAAATCGGCTGAAGGCCCAAGGCTTAAAATTGAACAACATTAAAATTTTTAAAATGCCAAAGGGCTTACGTGAAACAGTACTTTAAACTAGGGTGAAAGCCTGAAGAGCAAAACAACTATAATTTTTTTAAAAAATCGGCTAGAAGTCATATAAGTACAAACAACAAGAACAAATTGAAAAATAGAGCAGTACATCCAAGGGCGCTCAGACGTTCGAGGGTCGGCCTGGAACTGAAACACTGACGCTCGCTTAGGTGAGACAGGCAGTCGGGCCAACCATTCCCGATCCGAAGACAACCCAATCGACCGACAGTCAACAGACCAATGATCAACATCAGTTCCGCTCCACACTTGCACCAAAACTCAAACGATGCTAACAACAGAGACTGTGGAACAACAATAAGAACGGATCGCAGACAACCCATAAGCGGTGAACGACCCACATACACGTCGTCTAATCAGACGACCGACCAAATGGCCAAGCAAGGTCGTTGCCACTCAAACGTGTGTGTCGGCAATCGTCGGACGAGTGATGGCTATACTGTCCTTCCTCGCTACTCCACGCCAACCGACCAGAGCTAGTACGCCGGGAATATTTAAATTAACTTGTCAGTCAGAATCACATAAACTACACACAGTTTCACGAACACTTGCACGAAGAACTCGACGATGCTAACGACAGTGACTGTGCAATAACAAGGACGAATCCCGAATTGGCACACACAGCCAACCCATAAGCGATCGCCGGCCAAATATACTTCGTCCGACCGACTATCAACCAAAGTAGTCCCCACTCAAATCATGTGTGTCGGCAATCATTGGCGAGTGATGGCTAACCGCACCTCCCTGGCGCTGCATGCCCCACTCGTGCTACAACGCGACTGCGCCAACCGACTAACTGCTACACATCAGCACGGAGACAGCACTAAAATAACTCGGCAGTGAAGATCACAGACTACACACAATTTCACAAACACTTGGACGAAGAAGGTGACCAAAACTAAAAGCAGTGACTGTGCTATCACCAGGACGGAGCACGAGTTGAGACACACACCACCAACCCATAAGTGATCAGAGAGCAATTACACATAGTCTGGTAAGACGGCCAACCGACGATCAACCAAGACCGCCCCCACTCAAGCCATGTGTGCTGGCAACGGTCGGACGAGTCGTGGCTATCCTAATCTCACTTCGGCTCCAACCCGACCGAATTTCTGCCACGTCCCAGCTGTCCCGACTGCCTGGTCTGAACCCCACTGCTGGCGCGTTCCAACTGACTTCACTGCCCGGTCCGAACTGCGCTGCTGGCGCGTTCCAACTCGTTGGACGACACACGACCACCAGGAAGTAATAGCAGCCCAGCAAAAATAATACTGCAGGGCCTATATCGATAAGCGCTGCTGCTACCGCTCATGGGCAGGCAAGGCAGCTACTCAGTGACACCAGTAATTGAAAATTAACATAACGAGATGGCACTACGGTAAAAACAGGGTGTTAAATAGGAGATGACTTGAACACGAACCACGCACGGCTCATGCAGTGCGTGGTTTTCATGTCAAATGCCTCACTGAAATCGAGGAATAGGGCATCATACTGAGCGCCTTTGTCCACTGTGCTTAGTTTCATAGGATCTCTGTTTGCGGAGCCCATGCTGATTTTTATAGAGGAGATGTTAATCTTCCAAGAACGTCATAATTCTCGAGCATAAAACATGTTCCATAATTCTATAACAGATTGACGTCAATGATGTAGGTCTACAATTGTGTGAATCTGTCATACGGCCTTTCTCAAAAAGGGGAATTATCTGCCCTTTTTCTAGTCGTTATGTACCTTTCGTTGCTCAAGCGATCTACGAAAAATTACTGGCAGAAGAGGCGCAAGTTCTTTCGCATAATATTTATAAAATCTTGTAGGTATCTCATCTGGCCCTGAAGCCTTTCCACTATTAAGCGATTATAGCTGCTTTTCAGTTCCGCAATCGGTTATCTCAATATGTGCCATTTTGATGTTCGTACGACGATTTAAAGGAGGGACAGTGTTACGATCTTCCTCGATGAAACAATTTCGGAAGACCGAAGTCAGTATTTTTGCTTTCTCTCTGTCATTTTCCGTTTCGGTGCCGGTGTGGACGCTGAGAGAATGAATAGATGATTTTGACCTACTTACTGATTTTACACATGACCAAAATCTCTTAGGTCGGTTGACATCGTCTTACTTTGAAAATCATTGAATGCTTCTCTCATTGCTTTCCTTACGCTCTTTTTCGCTTCGTTCAGCTTTTGTTTGTCAGTTACTTCTCTTACTTTTCATGAATCTGAGATAAAGTGCTCTTTGTTTATGTAGCGCCTTTCTAACATGGCTATTAAACCATGATGGATCTTTCTCATCCCTTAAAAACTTATTCAGAACATACTAATCTAGGGCATATTGAAAGATGCCTTTGAATTTATTCCATTTGTTTTCCACCTCTTCGTCCTCAGCATCGAATATTTGATGCAGACTGCTGAGATATTCTGAAATTTGTATTCTGTCACCGTTGCTGAGCAAATATATCTTCCTACCTTTCTTAACATTCCTTGTAGGACCCATCGTCATAGATGCAGTCACAGCCTTATGAAGAATGACACCTTCCTCTACGTTAACTACACATTGAGACCATAAATGTACCACTGTCGAAACACTGATAAGTTTCACCGATCAGAACACGATGTGTAGCAGTATGTATGCAGTATGACAGACACTTCCCTATGTCCTTCTCATTCTCGACACTTTGTTGATGCCTTCTCTTTCCTCCTGTCGATATGACACTACATTGTGCATACACTTCACTTCACATAACACTTTCGAAGATTCTGATTACATCGATTTAGAGCTTTATATAAAATCACAATTTCATATTACTCAGTCCATATGAAATGAATTCAAATAACATATTAACAAATAGCAACATCAGCATAACAATCACATTCATAAAAATTACATGTGTAAACAGGAACATAATTCTACAAAGAATTAAATTTACAAACTCATTCTGAAATAACCTTTTCAATGTATGATGAAGATAAAGAAGGAAAGAAATAAAAGAAAATATAGTAAAAAGAAAAAAAATGTATATCAGCCTGTAGTGTTATCTTCATACCCTAGACAAATATTTAGAAAGATGTGGTCAATACGATGTGCATACATGTATTTAGGATATTTTCTGTATTAGATAATTAAGAAATTTTGCTGCTATGTATAAATTTAAACATAGTTTAGTATCCAAGTATGCATTGGGAATGCTAACTGTTCACACATTTTCAACTGTATATAATATGTGCTTATGCAATATTTTGTATCCATTGTATGCAAATGAATGGATGTTGGCTACAACCTTCTCCCAAGTAAGGATGGCCAATCTTGTACATGAGCTGCATAGAAATTAAGGTAGGTTGTATATTTTATGCATTTTTTGATGCATGTCTTATATTTATGTGTATAGTTTGTAATGGTCACCTAGTTGTAGATATTGCTAATAGCTGTAATCGCACTATTTCACTCCCATTTACGGAGCTTGTTAGCACTTGATATTAGGTTGACACCATTAAAATGCATCGTAGTAATCGCTGCTGCTTGCTGGGTCGCTGCTGTGTCACGATGTTGATGCTGGCTCTAAATCTGGTTGTCTAGGGGTAAAAAGATGAAGTCCCGTGTTTTTAATATGCTTTTGACGATAAATAATGAGTGAAACACACACATATTTAAACTTCAAATATTTATTACTCTGGTGGCCATCTTAATTCCACTGTCTACCAAAGACAATGACACAACACAAAGTAGTACTTCTTTTACATGTTCTTTGCATTGTTTATCCACCTCAAACAATAACACACATAATACACACTTTACCAAAGTGACATTCCGGTTGCGCCCCCAGCCCTTCTTGCTGCTTGTATTTATAACATTGTCAAAGAACTAATAAAAAGAGATATAGTTTATAAGGCATATGTACATCTGTTATCATAATTTGTGCAGAAAAGTTATTAATTTACAGCAAGTAACATAATTTAACATGTTATTTAAATGACAGACAGATTTGTTGACTTGACAGAATAATTCTTTGTTACAAAAAGGCCGTTTTTTAGAAGTTTGTCAATTGACTTCTCTAATTTGCGTAATAAGTAAATAACATGAATTATTAAGAATTACATTGGTTTTCGTCTAAAGTAGGATTGATTACGTGAATACTGAGTGAAAACGCTCATAGTGAGCTAATAGGTTTCACTGGGGGATTTTCATTTAAGGAGATCCAAAATACCTAAGTTGGCCATTAGTTTTCGTACTTCATATTAATTATTTAAGATGAACTTAGTGTTTTTACATGATGACATTTGCTGTATCAGTGATCAAGTGATATTAACTTTTGTGTGGGTCAGTTATTCAGTATAGTTTAATGGGTAGACTGTTTATGGAGACATGTTATACAATCATTGTTAACATACACAATAACGTTTCTATAATCATAAATACTCATTATACTGGTTGAATGTGGAGGGTATCACATACTTCGGTAAAGTAAAGCCTTTAATATGTTCCGTTACAAGTTGTAGATCAATAAGTGGTGTAAGAGCCTTTTATAATCAGAAATTATTACTTTCATGAGCTAATAAGTAATACTTGTGACTTTTTTCTTTTTTACATAGTGAAAACAGTGTAATTTTAAAGTAGTTTTTGCACTGAGTTATGATTGTATGTGCTTCATTAAAATTAAAACTAGTCACACCATAGCAATGGCTAAAAAATAGAACATTGTAATCAACAGCAGTTGAGTGTCTCCATCTTAGATAAAAAGTAAATGTCATTCCTAGGAATGTTAAAAGATTTCACTAACAAGAGTGAATATGCTAAAAATATTTACTTATTCATGGTCCTAGTTATAAGAAAACAACCCCTGAATGGTCACTGAGCAGTCTAGGTGAACATGACTCACATTAGGAAATATTCTGATCTTTGCGATCGTGCTTTATTATTACTTATCTGAGTTTGCTAGAGTTTGATTCTCTTAGATCTACTGATCTTTAAAAGCACGCAGAGATGTCCCCTGTCAAAAACAGAGAATCTGACACAGTCTAGACTATGGTATGTATAAAAATGTGTATGTGAGAATTGGGCGAGTGTGTGAGATAATAATAAAAAAATAATTCCTAACGGAGGTACACTAAATGAATTAAAGTGTGTACTCTTAGATGAAATATGTATAATGTAAGAGTACTGATGGTTGCATTTGGAGACACTATATATTTGATCAATGGGTGCAGTCAAAAAGAAAAACTTTGTAGTATCACAAGTGTTATGTTAGTGTAAATGTGTGGTGGAATTTGCTTGTGTGCTGTATGCAGGAGGTGGTGTGAAACCGAAATTATGGTGGACTGATGTGAATGGTTTTAAACGACAAGATTTTTTTTCACAGTGTTCAGAAATATGATTTCTTATGTTTCATTTTATCTGCAACCAATGGGCATGAAATTACTTCAAAAGCTTCAGAGATTGACAATGTGTCAGAGACTGACAATTCAAGTACCATTCTATTTTTTTCGTCCTTTGCAATACTCAGACAGTGTAATGGTTTATCTAGTTCTGAAGGAAAATATGTTCATTGGTTTGTGGAGACTGTTCATTAATTATTAATAGGTGCTTCTGTTACTGAACCACATTTTACGTGACAGATACACAATGTTTGTGTGTCTATGTATTCATTTTATACAATGTGATGAAGAGTTAGCGGTCAAAGTGTAAGGTGATATCACCATGGAAATGCTCAGGACATCTTAACAGCGGCTAGAGTAGCCGCCAATCGTCTCATCAGACATGGAGTACATGAAACATAACATTTTTATATTAGTAACTTTTAATAACTAAAACTACCTGGAATATATTCAATATTAGTTCATGGGAACAGACATATTAACGCTTTAACAGTTCTTAAATTGATCCACTGGGGAAGACAGTCTAGTCGGCTCTGCTAGAGAGTCAAAGATCACTCAGGCATACTTTTCTTGTAACTATTGTCGGCGTCCGCGTTAATGGCCACTGGCTGTGTAGCTCACGAGCGATGCTGCACTGACAACTTAGCTGAAAGGGTATATACAGAAACTACGTTATGGACAGTTGCAAGCGATAGCAGAAGTTTAATCTACCTCGCTACAGTCTAGTTCTTTATGGGCTACAAACTGTCTTGTGATAAATTTATTATATGTACCTAGTAAGTATGAGATACACGTTACAGAATGGGATGTGTATCCCATCCCTAATGACATGAAGTGAAATCAGTGATACAGATTCTCGCATTGCAGAATGGATTCTATAATAAACAGCAACTTAAAGAATGGGTTACACCTTCGATTGCCTCTTACGTTATTAAGGAAAAGGAATAATTCTAAGATATCTACAGCAGGATGAACAGCATTTTAAACTACATCGTACTCCAGTCTGAATAGCGAGATAAGTAAAATAAAATTTTCATTACAGAAACATTACTACCTGAACCACATTTTACTGCACATACTGCTTGACAAGAAGGTAAATGTTCCATGAAAATTACGAAATAAATGTACATTCCATGATAACTTTTTATTCATATGTTTTACTGTCACTGCCTTCAGAACTGGACTCGCTGGATGTGGGTACCAGACTGACAATTAACGAATCTATTGTTTCATCCCTAAGAACTTCTTTGCCGTAATTTTCTTCTTGCAGTTTTTAAATGTAACATATGCACGCTTCCCAATCATCGACTGTGATTTTGATTGTTGCTTCATGGATCAGTCTTTCAGTCTGGGCTACTTTAAATGTAGTATTTTTATCTGCCACATATATCTTCACATGTGCCTACACCATTTCTATTGGATTATAATTACAATAAGGATATACCGTGTCACCCTGTGACCATGTTGCAGAATTATGTAATCAATTTCATATTTTTTACAGCTGTCTTTGAAATCTTAATGAGCTCCAACAGGTATGCTCTGGTTTGTGTTTCAAAACGTTGTATATTATTAATTCACAGCCAAGAAAGCATATCATTTTTTGTTGTGTTTGTAGTAGGAGGCCTGTTGAGAATAACAGAGTGATAGCTTGCATTTCCACAACAATGAAAGGATCTGGATGCAAATAGGCCAACAGCTGATACTCAAACCAAGTTTCCCCACTCATTTCGAAATGGTAATTAGAATTGGTTTTCGATTCTGATCGAAATACAAGTGTTCTTTGAGGCACAAATCCGCTAGCAGCGGAACTGGACTGACAAATTATAAGATGGTGTCCTTTTCCCACTGGAACTTTCAAGCTGCCTTGTCCCTTCTACTCTGGTTTTGCTTTATCCAAGTCTCTTGCAAATAATACTCAGTTGATTTCCTTTTGATCTGACATTGCGAGTTGTTCTTAGACATGCCCTAACAGCAGCAATATCACTACACACCATTAAAAATTTCTGTCCATCATTAGATTTTACATATTTAAATCATTATAACTTAACTCATGCGGTAAGTCTCCTATAATGTATACTACGAGGTGGGATCTCTGTCAACCCTATGTTAAACTGAGTATTAAGGAGCAAATCATTTGAAATTTTTAGGTTCTTATGTAACATTTAGTTTTGAAATTACTGAAATGTTGTTTAAATACTCCCTTATGATCTGATTTCACTACATAAAACCTATAGTATTTTACTTTTTGTCACACAAAACAACAAACTTTTGTGCAGTGTTTTAAATAGGGCACATAAGTAAACTGTCAGAGTACTAAAATTTAATTTCTGAAAAGTTGTACTATGTCTGTACCAAGAAAATTTTCACAATAACTGAATTCAGTTTTAAAATTCCAGATAAAAATTGCTCTCGATAAGTACATGAAGGAAGTCTACAAAACTAACATTCAGTTCTGGGATCTACATTTTTCTTTATCACCATTCAGAGCATATTTCATTTAAACTAAGACATTATGTATTTTATTGGAGAAATGGGAAGGTATCAATCACAGTTCATCTGAATTCTTCCTTTGAATGACTATCCGCTTGGAGAACTGTGATCACTGGCTATTGTATACTTTTTCGTATATTTCGTGATCTATATGACTGACACCTTCTCCATCCGTCGACTAACAGTTTCATCGAACTTAGTATCATGAAGGATGATACATTCCTGCGATGTAACTTTGTACTATACTGAAAAAAACTGGTATGTTGTTCACAAGGTGCGGTCTAGGAGGCCCCAACACATGTCAGTAACGTGTGTTAAAAACAAACAAAGAAAGCAGTAATACAAACGACAGCATAATATTGTAGGATTGTGTTGGAGAGGGGGGGGGAGGGGCAGGGATACAGATGCACTCGGCCATGACTGAGGTTGGCAAGTGAATTCGAAAATATTCACACAGTCTGAGGGACCATACCTCGTTAGTTAAGGGATATTATTTGGATTGACTTTGCATTTCCTTCGAAGTCAGTAGCTTCACACATAACTGTGACCAATTTTGCTGTCATGGGGAACTCACCTTTTCATAAAATTCGACAACCTTTCAATGTAAAACATCTTGATTTAATTCGTCGATTCTTTTTAACAGCTTTGGCATGCCGTTTCTTTCCTGGAGACCGAAATTCCTTTTACGTAATGAGACAGCTTGAACATCAGTACCACCACAGGTCACTGCAGTGTGTTCCTGCACTTTGAGAAGTTCGCAGACTGGCTCGCCTGAATCTACATCACGTTTGACGGAAGGGTACACTTTAAAAATAAGGTTCCTTGTCTATTTGTTAAACACGTGTCGCCTTGTAGGTGTTCCAGCCATTACAAAAAACTCACAGTACACACAGAATGCCACAGAAATAAGTCAATTATAGTTTCGCGCATATAAAACACGATAAGGACGCTCAAATATGATGAATATTTACACAGTACGGAACGAGGAAACCGACTGAGTGCTGACTGGTTGGCTGCACACCTGACTGCTACCCATTTCCAGCACAGAGGCCATAAACGCTGTTGTGGGCTATAGGACTCTGAACAGGTAAACGTATTTAGCAAATCTACTTCGATAAGTGAAGTCTGCAACATCCATATGGATGAAATTTATTTCATTATTTAAGATGGATACAGCTCAACTGCCATTGATTCCTATGCTCCCCTTTTTAACCATTATTGTGGCATGACTGTCTTTTTTTTAATGTAGTGCAGGCATCCATAACTCAGTGTATAAGCACCTTTTGAAGTACACTACTTTCATTGTATAGAAAAGAAAACAAGTTATGTATTTTATACATTAAGCCTGTTAAAGTAATAATTTATGAATATAAAATGCTCATGTATCTTTTACTGATCTACAACTACACCCAGATATACAAGACATTTATAAAAAAATGTAAGAAATATATAACCTACATTAACTTCTGTGCACCTGTACAAGATTGGTTCTTCTTAGTAGAGATAAGGTTGTAGTCAACATCCATCCATTTACATACAGTGGAAATAAAATATTGCCTAAGAACATATTATACACAGACTATACTGTCTGCACATTTAGCACTCCCTAAGCGTACTCAAAGCCTAAACTATATTTATATAAGATGATCAAGATTTACATACACTGATCAGGCATAACGTTAGGATCACCGGCCTGCTACTGATATAAACCTGTCCATTTGATAGCAGTCTCATCTCGTGAGGAATGACTCGAGTCAGATACAGGCACAGTGTATGTAGTATCAGTGAAAATGGTGTCTATTTGCAGAATGGGGAAGTTGTGCGATATATCTGAGCTTGATTGAGGGCAGATTGTGAGAGCACACATACTTGGCATGAGCATTTCATAAACTGCATGACTTGTTGGGTGTTCGAGGAGTGCTGTGATGAGTGTTTTCTACACATGGCAAAACAAAGGTGAGACCATGTCCAGATGTCGTTGGGTTGGGCGGCTACCCTTCATTACAGATGTCATAGGCTGTGTGGACTGGTAAAATAGGACAGGTGGCCAACTGTATCAGAAGTAACATTGGCTTTAATGCTGGGGGCAGTACATGTGTTTTTGAACATTTTTAATGGTGGTCCTCTGCGGCTGACGACCCATGCATGTGCCAATATTAACACATGGAAACTATTACTGAATGGGCATCTGACCATTGGCACTCGTCTGGTGTGGAATTTTAAACGGTTACTTGATAGGACCGTATTTTTTTGACCGAAATGTCACTGGGGAATCTTATTTACAACTTCTCCGCGATGATCTATTGGAGCTAATGGAAGATGTTGATTTAGAATCTACGAATGTGGTTCCCACAGGATGGAGCAGCTCCCCATTCCGCTAAAAATGTGTGGAACGTTTTAAATTTATGGTACTCTGGTCGGTGAATAGGACGCGGCGGACCAATTCAGTGGCCTCCACGTTCACCAGACCTAACACCTCCTGATTTTTCTTGTGGAGTTATTTAAAAAGTATTTTTTATGAAAGACAGCCCACAACCAGAAACGATATGGAGCAACGCATTCGAAGAGCGTGTGCTGCCATACCACGAAACATGCTGCTCAAAACTGTGGACAACTTTTGCAGGTGGTTGACTTTATGCATTGCAGCAAATGGGGATCATTTTGAACAATTTCTTCGTGGCTAATTTCATTAATTAAACACCCCAAATTGCGAGAGGCAAGGGGACTCACACAAATGAAGCACCCAAACATGTGAGAGGCAACGGGACTCACACTAATGAAGCACCCCATGGGAACATCATTCTACTACGCCCAAGTCGTTGTTCCTGGCTAACGCTGAAAGAAGAATACGGTACATTTTGTACAAAAATAGCTTAAGTTGGCGTAACGAAAGAATTTCTTTACATTTTTTTATCGATTTGATTCGTCTTTCTCGGATAATTCTAAATAAATCAGAGTTCTTCCTCAGTTTTAATTTTTTCTCGATTTCAGCGCCATCTGTCAATGGTTTAAAAAATGTTTCAGGCAAAACTTGATTACTTTTTTATGGAGAATCCGAATCTGCAATAAAAATTGGTGTTTCCATTTAAGATTTAAAAGATATCCCCCACCCCACTCAAGGGGGCGGGGGCTGGAGGTCACGTGTAGTAGTGTCATCTGATTTCCCCCTTTGAGCTTTCGAGATAATCTCATCCGAAACTTCAGATGGACCACCCTGTATAATTTACTACTCATAGAATTTAAATTGTTGTATCAGCAAATTGTTTATTTTGTTGACTGTACTTCAACTTGCTCGTTGTGTAAATTTTGACATCATTAATAAATCACAATGTAAAGTTCTATAATATTCTGATGTGATTTATTATTATCTGAGTTTAAGGAATTTTAATCCAGAGAAAAGCCTGCTGAAAACTGCCAGAAACGCAGTCTACAGGCCTCCACTAGATTGAAGACCTGGCTTATGAGGGAAGCTCCGAAACGAGACATCAGTCGGAACTGAAATTAGACGACGCGACACGGAAAATACTGGAGGGACATCAGCTACGGTAGTTATCACCGCAGTTGGGATTGAAGGTGAGCCTAAATTGAAGATGCAATTGATTAAGATCCCGAAAGGTGGCTGAAAATGATTAACGACCGTGTTCGAACGACTTGGGCCGTGCTAGGTCCTCCCGAGTGCATTAAGGAAACTGAAGAATGTCCTAAAAACGTGGACAACCGGTGCTTCAACTCTGTACGTTGCAACTATTTTCTGAAGAAACTGGAAGACGCAGTCAGGCATTGGTTGGCGTACTCAAAGACCAAGGACGATGTTTTCTGCTTTTGTTGCAAACTTTTTTCGTCATCTACAGCAGAACTTGCAAAGAACGGCAAGCGACTGTCGGCGCTTTGCTTCTTATCTCGAAAGTCATGGAAAATCGAACGAGAATTTGAAATTGATATAAAAGCGGATCGTGTTTTCTGAAGAACTGAAAAATTCACGAATTGTGGGCGCCTATCATAAAAAGCTACTGAAAATTGATGCTGAACATTGGAAAAAAGTTATTGAGCGTTTAATATCGAAAATAAATTTCCTAGCTCAGCAGTGTCTACCTTTGAGAGGAAGTACAGATACACGCTTTCAGTGTGACAACGGAAACTTCTTGAAACTCGTTGGAATATTCGGAATGTTCGATGCTGTGATGATGGAGCACTTGCAGAGAACAAAGCAAGGAGAGAGCAAGTATCATCTTTATCTCAGAAAAGACACACAGAACAAAATAATTCATCTTATTTGGTCATTTATAACCAACAACATTTTATTAATGAGGAAATCTACAAAATATTACAGTATAAGTCAGGACTGCACAGCAGACATTTCGAAAGTTTAAGAGGCGACAGTTGTGGTGCACTTCAGCTATTACACACAACTCAAAGAGGTATACAATGTCCGAATTAACAAGCGTTTCCTGGGATTTTTTTTCAATGTCAGATTCTCCAAGCTGCACTTTGACACAGGCTATACTCAAGCTCTTGGAAGACAAAAAAATCTCGCTTTGTAATAAGAGAAGTCAAGAGTATGACAATGGGGCAAACAGGAAGGGTAAGCATTCTGATCCCTGGAAATGAATTTTAGGTTTGAACAAGAGAACATTCCATGCACTATGTAGCAGTCATTTATTGTGTAAGATGGCAAGAACTATGCCCCTTACACGAAGTCATTAAAGATCACCTAACTCACGTTGAGCGAACAGTAGGGCTGAACAAAAATGACTGACAAGGCACAATGCATCTTGTAGAGGGTATAGTATGGACGTATTGGAATAATTAATGTTGGGTGATGGTTTTAAAGTAATTCACACCACGAAAAACTTTGTGGAAACGCGTAGATTTACTGGAAGTTAGTTTAGCTCAGGGAAGTATACAGAGTTGACCATGGCCCGTGGCTGGGGAACGACAACGGGAAGTGACAATAGGCAGCTTAGGGAGGTTCAAACTCTTGAGAAAGAGGTAATGCGGAACGGCCTCCAGCCGCCTTAAGATGAGTGACAGTGAGTGGGTGGTTGACCCCATGCTGGTGTACAGGGAACTTGTACGCCTGTTGATAAATGTCCATCATCCCGTTTTCAGTGAAACATGCGAGAAAGACGCGCAAAGCTGCAGTGGAGTGGTCAACAGAGGTCAAAATATGCGTGTTTGTTACTACAGAAACTTCACGCTGAATTCATGGTCCGCAGAGTCTGAAGTAAATTAGGTGAAGAGCGACAGCATCAAATACGCCGGCCTCCGATGGGAACGTAGGACCAAGGAATTTGAAGTACTCTCCTGGGAGTCAGAATTCCGGAACAATTAGTGTATGTACAGATGCTAACCTTGATGGGTGGCCTGGGAGGTGCTAAATAGCAGAAGCTGAGAGGAAGGGAAATTTTGTGGGAATTTGTTCACTTCCCAGAGCAGGCATTGGTCGGCACTGGGAAGCGCGCATAATTAATGCGACTTGCACTGCAATTGGCGTAAGTGATTTTGCTGGAGGGGAAACCGAGGCGAAGAGCGGACTGTGAGAAGTTTCCATAGAGGTCTTCCATTCCCAGCTTGCCTACAATGAGGACATGGCGTTGTTTACTCAGCTTGCCTGAGAAAGAGTGAGCGTCTCTGCAGTTTAGGACTTAGCAAATGGAACTATTGGGCTTGGAGATAGAAAGTTTTGGTTCAGCAATGTACTGAGAAAGATAGCTAGGAGTGAATAGATGAGTACAGCCTCGCAGCACCACAAGGTCGGCCAACGTCCACACAACGACGCCGCTCCGCCGCGCTGTTTTCGGTGATATTACGCCCGCTCCGGCTACTGTTTTATTTGTTGGATCACGTCGGCAAAGTTTCCATGAGGATCTCATGGGCCATGTATTGTAGAATTCTTCTTGCACTTCGCATTAAGCCTGGGTCAGTCGATAGGAATTACTTTTGAGTTACCGTGCTTTACTCCATGCAAACGCAATTTTTTACCATTGCCTGATAGGAGAGTCTTGTAATGTGATGATTGAAGGTCGGGAGTTAAAATAAATTTGTGCTAATCGACTGCATCTGTTTTCAATCAAATAGCTGAAATCCCAAGTCACTTTCTTAATTAATTTTATGTTCAACATTTGCATCTGGTGTTCAATAGCTGAATATAACATCAATGTGCACTCCTTTTTAATTAAAAGTGATCAATTTTGAATAAATTAATGTCAATACTGCCACCGAAGTTCAATCAGGAGTCACAGGGCCATATTACTTTTTTGTGTTATCCGATATTGCGTCAGCTTTGCACTCTCTGTTGATCTGTTAGTCGATTAGTTGGGGTGAACACATGCCAAAACCAGCTAAGTGATGGGTGGGGTGTTAAATATGGCTGACCCATGCCAGGATACGATACTTAGGGATTTGCTAGGAAGTAGTCTTCGAAAAGGAAATTTTTCGACGTGATCCATTACTTAGCCATTGTTAATTGAAAAACGGATAGCATTAGTTACAATAAGTTACATTGTCTTCTTCATGTGCTGTCCTTTCAAACTGACAAGTATAGGTGCCTATGCATTATATTTGTGATTTGTTGGAGTACTTATGATGTCCGGTGCCGTAATCAGCCGATGATGAGCACACAGAACACTATCATTGGTACTAGCCCTTTTGGGGGAATGCTTCATAACTATTTGTCGGATCACTGCTCACACCTAGTCTATCAATTTGTGTCCTGAAATATGTTTTGCGTTATTTAATTATTGAGTGTAAGGGGTACTTGGGTTTTGAGTTTTCGTGTAACATAAAAGTGCAAATGATAACGAGGGGAAAAGCCAAGACAACGGCAGAATATAATCAGACTGTTACTCGGGAGAACATGGCTGATAACAGGGAAAGCTCTACCGATGAGCGTGACAAACGTGAGTTGCAACGTCCTGAAACTGAGTCTCACGACTGGTTTAGTCCGCTGAATAGCAAAGACGTTGATTCAGGCAGTGATACTGAGGGCTTGTGGGACGCAGGGAATACGGGATTACTCCATAAGTATCGAAGGTACAGCCTAAGAAGCCAGAGTGTGTTGGAACAAAACGGTGTCCGACCATTAACAAACGATTCATTCACAAGTGATCCGATGGGGGTGCGGAGACGGTACTTGTCTAGAGATCGAAGGCTTCCTCAGAACAGAGGAGAAGAGGCGCATTTTCAACCAGAAAAGGACAAGGATCAAAATGCGGTTACTCTCAAAAACATTACGGACCTGTTTCAACAGATGCAAATGGTGAACTTAGAGCAGAGCGCCAACCTTAATGCCGAAATTAAAAATTCGGAACTGAACGATAGGCTCACAGAAGTTCACAGGGAAGTAAAAGAGGAGGTAAAGATTCTATGCGTCAAAATAGAGAAAAAGATTGCCATCATCAAACGAACGGCAATTGAAGCCAAGTTAATTGCGAAAGGTGCAAGGAAAATAGCGAGAGAAACTCGGGACTCCACGCAAAGCACGGCAAAAGTAGGAAAGGTCATGTTATCAAGGCTACAAAGCCGGATAAAACGTGTCGAAGAAAAGCAGCAAGAGGAACCGGACATAGGGCCTAACGAGATGTTGAAAGAGGAGGTGGCGATATTAAAAAGAAATTTAGAGGACGAGGTGAAACGTCTCATTACAGAGACATTAGGAAATAAGAAGGGTGTAATTACTGCGTCGGCTGAACCGTCACTTGCCGGAACACAGATAACCGCTTCACGGTGTGACAAATTTGACGCTATAAGCAACGGAAGTCACGCCTTGATTCACAGCTCTGAGGCAACGACCGAGATAAATACGGACAGCGCGTAGCTGTCCAGTGAGCACAATTGCTGTCGACTGATTAGATGTACCGAACAACTGTCGAACATACAGAGGGGGAGAGATGACGATAGCGTGTCGGAACGAATTAGTCCACGTCCCGAAGTTCGTACGAATCGTAAGAACGGGCGAAATGATAACTGGAATGATGACCGGTTTGACTACAAGAATTTTGTATCAGTCCGAAAGTTCCATCACTACAAGGACGAAGGTAATAGCTTGCATCCAAAACCTTTTATGGGGCAGTTCGAGTTATCTTTGCCCCCACACTGGCCATTGATGTACCAGCTGGATTTTGTGTGCTCCCATATGGAGGGCGAGACCGCTGAGTACATGAGAAATGTAGCGAAGACGAGCGTCTCGTTCGAAGAATTCAAAAATGCCTTCTTGGGCAAGTATTGGTCTAAGGAAACCCAAGAAAGGGTCAAACAAGAAATTATGATGTCCAGAGATATGGAAGGGGCAGGGTACTGGAGTCCTGTAAATTTTTTTGAAAATATGACAGAAAGAAACCAGTACCTGGACAACCCATGTAGCGGTGCCGAAATCATTAGATTATGCTACATGAAACTTCCAATTTCGTATCAATAATCATTTGCTGGTCGTTGTGGTAGCGATACTGAGGTGTTTGAGGGCATTTTGCGCGAACTGGAATTCGCTTTTCAAGAGGAACACGCGCGGGAGAAACGCCGACATCGTGAACAAAATAACAACCGTCGCAATAATGGACCTCAGTGGTATAGTAGGCCAGTACCGAATTACAACGGCCACAATCAAGATAAGGGTAATGGCATATCGAAAAGAAGGTACACGGAAGAAGAGCGACACTCTCCGGTGCAACATAATAAATTACAAAGGACTTGGGGCGGTAATCAGCAATCAGGAAGGAGCAGGAATAATGGTTACCAAAATAACAACCAGGAAGAGGTCGAAGACCGCCCTCCGAAGCCTGGTCCATCCCACCTTAACGGGCAGGATTACGAATGACTAGACCAGAGCGCAGACGTAGTAAATATAGGCTTAGAATAAGGATTTTTTCTAAAGTCTTGTTTGTTGTGTGTGTACTGATCTTAGTGGTAGAATGTCTCGTTTATATGTGCCTATCTTTTATGTTTTTATTATTAATAATGATATCTCGCCTCTCGATGTTAAAAAAGTAAAGTGCACTAGAGTATTTTGTAAGGATACATGATTAAAGAAAGGAATACAAGTATTTCTGGGCGTACCCCTAGAAAAAGATTACTTAGTGACTCTGTAAATTACAGGAAAGTTCCAATTGTATCTCCGTCATTGGAGAACATGTTTAAGGTAGCGGGTCCCGTAGGTCGTTACAAGAACGCACCGACGCATCTCGCATGCCCCTGAATACGTAAGAGGTGGACAGCTATGCGGAGTTTCGCGAATTAGCGCACCCAATGTATGTTATAATGAATCCGATGTAATCATCTACAGAGCGATCAGCAGCATTGATACGCCAGAAATACTTATTGCTACCAAGATAGTGTAACAACTGCGAGTGTGAGCAGTGAGCTATATTTGTGTTGTGCCATTATGACATTTCTAATCCGAAATGTGTTCACAGGCCTTATAAAACCGTAACAACTGCGAGTGTGAGCAGTGAGCTATATTTGTGTTGTGCCATTATGACATTTCTAATCCGAAATATGTTCACAGGCCTTATAAAACCATTCGTGACAAAAGGAGAAAACGGGAAGAAAATAGAGGAGAGAAGAAGTGTCGCAATAGAACACGATAAAGAACGCTATCCAAACTTCCAACAAAAATCTTGGTAAGACTGACACATGTCTAAGTTTGTTGTGTTTTATACACGTTCACAGGCACAATAAGAGGGACGTCTGCCACATAGGGAATTCAGAAGAAAAAACAAGATTAGAGATAAAAAGTAGTAAATAGTAAATATGTCGTCGGGTTGGCCAACACCGTGTTAGTCGTAGGAATTGGTAGTTAGAAATGGTGATGGGATCCTGTCCAGACAATCTTGATTCCCTATCCCTTGATTGTGTGTGTGTGAATGACTGTGAGCAAGGTGTCTTGTACATTTTTTATGTTTATGTATAAAAAAAGCTCTGTTTCATTTAAATTTTAATTGATCCTGAAGTTGATTTACAAACAAGAAAATCATTCCTTTTGTAATGAGACAATTTCATTGTCTTCAGAAAAAATAAATGTATGGTACTGATGGTTAAACATCAGCACTTTCCATGTGCTAAAATTAGTTGCCTTGGTGTGTTAAGGTGGCGTAACTGAGCAAGAGGGAGTTGAAGCTACGACACCTGGCACACCACACACGAGCTGACAAGGAATGAGGACGACAGCAATGAGGGGAGCACACAGCTGTCGATGGTGATGGCATGCAGACCACGCCCTGAAGCGACGGGGACGGTGGTCAACTCAGCAGCCAAGGAGAGTTGACATCCAGCACCTCTGTGTACGACAAATAGGTCGGTCCAGGTCTCTGTACACGGTACGAATCGGGGGGCAGAAATGAAGAGGTCCAAGAAGGTTTCTATATTGTTGCTCGCCACGTCAGGTGGAGCGATAGCCCAGATGACCTTTTGTGTGTAATGACACCAACTTTGAAGGCCTGAGCAAAAAAATTGGCTCTTGTCTGATCACGGTCCCTCCCTTGCCCTAAAACGTCTATAGAACGAGCAATGACCTGTGGCTGAGCCGCGAGTGGTCATCGATCATACATGCACCAACGGTGCCTGTTGGACAAGATGTTAACAACGAGCTTTTAGGTGAGAGCCATCCTGCCTCAAGAAGATGCGGGCGACTGTGGCGCCATCTCCGTAATCGACGTTGCTCTCTTCTCAGCCGTTAGCCATCCCTCAACTTGCTAGTCAGAACTAATGTCACTTCCGTTCCTGCAAGAAACTTGTGCCGTCTGTGTGTGTGTCAGTGTGGATTCAAAAGAATAACATGCGCCACAACGAACGTACTCATTTGTTCTGTTTATGAATTATGTTATAAGGATGTTATGATTTTATAAATGTGCTATCTGTTAAAACGTCATATATTTGTCATGCCACGTCTGTTGTGTTAGAATAAGGGATTGGGCCAGACCTTGTTGAATTGTGTAAAGATGACACACCATGCACAATATAAACGTCCACAGACAGTGAGGCACAAAAAAACCACCTTTATTTAGAAGATGTCAAACGGGCGTTCACATATAATTGAATGAGAGCAACTACTATCAACTTCACAAAATGTTACACGAATATTGTTCATATATGTTTTTAGTAATTTAAGTCGAGTAGGGGTGGATAACTGAGAGTGAATGGACCTTAAGTTATAACTGCGGGGGTTGCCATTGAAATGACAAGCACAGAGGTGCTTAAACATGTGTATTTGCCCTTTTCGACATGTGTCCTTGTAATATAATTGTAGTTTTCTTTTGAGTACTCTGACCAGTAATTGTCCCAGGAATCGGCAGAGATCAAAGTAAAATCAGACGAAATAATGACCATGTCTTTAACAGTATATCCAGTCATTGAAGGCAGGTACCCTAGGAACGAGTGGGAGTTTGCATCAGAGAGGAAGCAGTGGTAATCAATAGCCCGTAACTAACCATGCAAACGGATTAAAATACCAGTTATGGAGATATTAATTTTGTACCACAGGTGGTAACACCACTGGAGTCATCACCTGTACTACAAAATTGATTTGAAGAGAGGGCTATGTAAGATCGCAAGAACTATGCCCCTTACATGAAGTCTTTAAAGATCACCTACCTCACGTTGAGCGAACAGTAGGGCTGAACAAAAATGACTGACAAGGCACAATGCATCTTGTAGAGGGTATAGTATGGATGTATTGGAATAATTAATGTTGGGTGATGGTTTTAAAGTAATTCACACGACATGAAAAACTTTGTGGAAACGCGTAGATTTACTGGAAGTTAGTTTAGCTCAGGGAAGTATACAGAGTTGACCATGGCCCGTGGCTGGGGAACGACGACGGGAAGTGACAATAGGCAGCTTAGGGAGGTTCAAACTCTTGAGAAAGAGGTAATGCGGCGCGGCCTCCAGCCGCCTTAAGATGAGTGACAGTGAGCGGGTGGTTGACCCCATGCTGGTGTACCGGGAACTTGTACGCCTGTTGATAAATGTCCGTCGTCCCGTTTTCAGTGAAACATGCGAGAAAGCCGCGCATAGCTGCAGTGGAGTGGTCAACAGAGGTCAAAATATGCGTGTTCATGACTACAGCAACTTCACACTGAATTCATGGTCCGCAGAGTCTGAAGTAAATCAGGGGAAGAGCGACAGGATGAAATACACTGGCCTCCGATACGAACGTAGGACCAAGGAATTTGAAGTACTCTCCTGGGAATCAGAATTCTGGAACAATTGGTGTTTGTGCAGACGCTAACCTTGATGGGTGGCTTGAGAGGCGCTAAATAGCAGAAGTTGAGAGGAAGGGAAATTTTATGGGAATTTGTTCACTTCCCAGAGCAGGCATTGGTCAGCACTGGGAAGCAATGCATAATCAACGCAACTTGCGCTGCAATTGGCGTAAGTGATTTTGCTGGAGGGGAAACGGAGGCGAAGAGCGGACTGTGAGAAGTTTCCGTAGAGGTCTTCCATTCCCAGCTTGCCTACAATGAGGACGTGGTGTTGTTTACTCAGCTTGCCTGAGAAAGAGTGAGCATCTCTGCAGTTTAGGACTTAGTAAATGGAACGATTGAGCTTGGAGATAGAAAGTTTTGGTTCAGCTATGTACTGAGAAAGATAGCTAGGAGTGAATAGATGAGCGCAGCCTCGCAGCACCACGAGGTTGGGCAACGTCCACACAACGACGCCGCTCTGCCACGCTGTTTTCGGTGATATTGCTCCCGCTCCGGCCACTGATTTCTTTGTTGGATCACGTCAACAAAGTTTCCACGAGGGTTTCATGGAGCGTGTATTGTAGAATTCTTCTTGCACTTCACGTTATGCCTGGGTCAGTCGATAGGAATTACTTTTGAGTTAGCGCGCTTTACTCCACACAAACGCAATTTATTACCATTGCCTGATAGGAGAGTCTTGTAATGTGATGATTGAAGGTCGGGAGTTAAAATAAATTTGTGCTAATGGACTTCATCTGTTTTAAATCAAGTAGTTGAAATCCCAAGTCACTTTCTTAATTAATTTTATGTTCAACATTTGCATCTGGTGTTCAATAGCTGAATATAACATCAATGTGCACTCCTTTTTAATTAAAAGTGATCAATTTTGAATAAATTAATGTCAATACTGCCACCAAAGTTCAATCAGGAGTCACAGGGCCATATTACTTTTTTGTGTTATCCGATATTGCGTCAGCTTTGCACTCTCTGTTGATCTGTTAGTCAATTAGTTGGGGTGAACACATGCCAAAACCAGCTAAGTGACGGGTGGGGTGTTACAATTGTTTTCACGTTTTCGACTATGAAGAACTTGTCCGATTTCTTCTAGTCCTCTGTTCAGCGTTGGGATGCCTTGAAGTAGTATCTGACTAACCTGATACGGAAGCGATAGAACGATATAGGTGGGAAAGTCGCATCGATGCACCTACTCCCGTGAGGTTTACAACTGGCGGAGTTTATGATGGACTTGTTCATATATCGAAAGAATTCTATGGCATGGCTAGCTTATGTTTGTCTTACTTTTAAATTATATTTTATTTGAATCATCCACAACAAGTATTAAAGTTAGTGTAGACGACAATTAGAATGAAATCTTCACTTTGGAGAAAACCAGTAGCACCCTAACACGCCAAAGGATTGTCATGCTTCTAGCACCTAACAGAACCGGTGTGGGGAGGGGAATGGCCAGAAAATTGTGGGGTATATGGCCTCTAATGATTCATAACAGAGAGCCTGAAGCAGGAGTCCTATGTCTGTTCTGCTAACGAATAAGTGTTGCTAGTATGGGACCAGCATCTTGGTAGTGCTATACATATTATTTAACTGGCACTTTTGTCACAAGTTGGATTCATATATCAATTTTTTCCTGAGTTCGTTATGTGCTATAACACCGAGAACCATGGCGGAGGACACGTGATGGAGTGGCCGCATGGTTAAATGCGACTGTCTGACAGACTGGATAGATGAAAGGTGCCTGCCAGCCCTTGTGTAGGTTTAAGACGTGTCCTTGTCTTCATCCACACTAACTTTGGGTTAGTTAGCAGCATTCATTTTACACTGTGCAACAAAATCAAAGGATCACTTTTCGAAACACAGTAACTGTCTCCCATTCCAATGAATAAGTATGAAATTTGGCTGAAACGTGCCAACAACATTCCTCTATGACGGTGCAAAAACATGGCTCCCTGTGACATCATCCTCGGGTGCAGCGACGCTTCAAACAGCAAGATACCGACAAATGCGATAAAAGGCCACAGTTTAGAAATTTATGAGCTTTAAGGCGAATTAATGATGTCACATTGGCGCCAAATTTCACCAGGGCTAGGTAAACCCTTCTATTCACGTTAGGTACGGTTTGCCTACCTTTAGGCGCGAGAGCAGCCGGGAGACTGAATTGGTGTCGAAGTTTTCGATAGCTACATTTTTAAAGTGATCGACGAAGATGGATGATTGCCACCGAGGGTGTTGTCGAACTGAGAGATCTTAGAAGGACCCTTTGCAGTTTCATTCATGTAAATGATAATGTAGCACATAAGAGAGAGCGAAACACAAGCGGTGAAAACGCATAAAAGCCGTTTGATGATTCGGATCACGTTCAGATTTCTTCGAATGGTCTCTAGTGGTTCCACCCTGTATACCAGAGCAATAATTGCGGTCGCACTACGCTCCAAAGTGGTCACATCATGTTCAGTGTAATTGTAGCCCCACGTTGTTCTTAGAGTTGGGTTGAAACGGCCAGGCGGTGGCGACAATGTCGAACTTCGTCAGGGACGTCGTTCTGTAGCTCATCGCACTGTAAGGTGTTGTTTTTGACAGCGAAATATGTGGGAATCAACTCCCAAATGGAAGGGATTGTTTCATTGGCACCCTTATCGGTTCTGTACGATGGTGAGTCTGAAATGTTTCCCTCGGTGTTCCATAAGAAAACCGAATGATTTCAGCGTTGGGCGTCGCGGTTTTACCTCCATCGCAGAGTCATCAAACGAAGGAGTGAAATGTGGGTAAGAGGGGCTGTGACGACCTTCCCATCGTGTGACACGTCCTTGGCGGCGTTGGGCAGAATAGTAGTAAAATTTAGTGCCAATGGGAGATCACTAATCCAATTTACACGTTACATAAACTTCTGAGCTCCGTGTTGAACTTGCATGCAGTGTTGAAACTTCACTTTCGTGACAGGGAGGTGTTTCAGCCCCAGATCAAATCCGCCCAGCAGATTAACGAGGTGGGTCGATGCGCTGACCAGCCCAGATGTGGTTTTTAGGCGTTTTCTCATATACCACTAGGTGAATACTGGACATTTAGAAAACTTCCGCTCACTACCACATGAATACCAGTACACACAGACAATTGGGGTGCACATATTCCATTTTCCGGACAATGGGGTACACATTTTCCATCCTGAATGTGGAGGGATGGTAACAGGAAGGGCATCCTACCACCTCTTGAATTAACCATGCGTTATCCGTTAGTAAGCACGTCGATCCTAAACTGATGTGGGACAAAGGCACAGGAACAGATGTAGGGGTTCTACAAGATGGCAGAGGTCAGTCGGTAAAGTATGAATGTTTCTTCCCTGCCCTTGCTCATAGTTTGGTGAGTGGGTTAGTTACTGCAGTTACCGACCAGTAAGCTGTAAAAGAAATCTTACAGGCCTATGATGAGTAGTCATAAGCTTTAATTATAACCTGAAAAAAATTAAACTGTGACCATTAAACATGATGATGATGTTGGCCCTTCTCTGGTCATGTAGGAATATGGGGTAATGAACAGGCCGATCGGGCTGCCAAGGAGGCCTGCAGAGAGCAGGATGTGGTCCAGTGTCCTATTCCCTTGCAGTCTGTCATTTCTGCACTTCACAAGAAGTGCATGGAGTTGTGGGAGGAAGAATGGCTGGCGGTGACGGCCAATAAATTGCGGTTGGTGAAGTCAACAACGCGGCCATGGCGTTCCTCCTGCCGTTTGGTTAGGCGGGAGGAAGTGACCCTCACGCGTCTTCAGATTGGGCACTGTCCTCTCACACATAGCTTTCTATTACGGCGGGAGGAGCCCCCGCTTTGTGGTGCTTGTGGTGTGCACATCTCTGTCCGGTACGTTTTAACAAACTACATTTTATACCGTGACACAAGGGCAGAAGCACAAGTTGATGGGGTTCTGCCCTGTGTTTTAGCTAATGATGAGACGTTTGTGTCTAGGGTCTTAAAGTTTTGTGATGTGTCTGGACTCTATCCTAAACTTTTAGGCTGGAAGTTTCAGTGTATTGCAAAGTGGCTGGCTCGTCCCTTTTTTCCTTGAGGTCAGCCAGCCACTTCCATCTGCTATATTGTTTTAGCTCCCTCTACCACTTTCTTCTTGTATTGTTCATGTTTTACTGCTGACGGCATGCTTCGGCCCACGTATAGGTGTGCGTGGGCACATATTTTTCCAACCTTGTTACATGCGTTTTACGTTCTGTTTCATCTTAATGTTCTGATTATTTTCTTGACACCCGTCTCAATCTGTTACTGAGCGGGTGCTGAAGACCTTGCCGTCGTGCGCCCATACAACCCTCTCCATCCATCCATCCATCTCTACATTTTTCATCGCGTAATGAGTCACATTGGTAACAAAGACGGTTAACTTCACGAAGCTTTAGTTGTAGAAGTCTGCAGCTTAGCAGTTCAGGAATTATTACACGTCGAAAATCACGTTACAGTCATTCTGGAAGTGCCTGCCATGCAGTGGTTTAATAACGCGAGGAAAGAGGAAGAAGTGTCTGGGCGCAAAACCTAATAGCCCAGAGAACGAACATGTGTCAATGTGTCCCCTGTGGAACGAAACGGGAGGTGAGCAGTGGCGGTGTCTGAGCCGTGTGTCGCCCACACGCGATCCGCTGTGCAGTTTGGCAGCGCGAGTTGGGAGCTCAGAGCTGTCGCTTTAAACGGCGGATCCGCTGACCCCTTCGCGCGAGCCGCCATTCTTCAAGAGTAACGAATCGCTTCCCGCAGATCGCATGACAGCAGCAGCGGCGGAGGCGGAAGCAGGCAGCTCTGGTCTCTGGAGGAACTCCGGGCAGCAGCGCGCCGTGTCACGTCTGTTCGGGAGAAAGAGATCCCAGCCACACACGTGCCCCGGAAGAGACTCTCGTCTCGAATCCCCATATCGCTAACATCTGTTTCTCAGTGCGTAGTACCATTATTTATTTGGTTTAATACTCTTGCAAACTACAAGATTAGTGTATTGGTTTTGTAACTTTGTTCTTTCAACTGCTTTACCATAACACACCAAATTGGTACGAAAAACCGACTATTCAAGACATAGTGACGCTTTTGTGTGTCCTTCCACGGGTTACTTATCAATTTGCAAGTGGGCTGTTTATTTTTTTATGTTGGTAACGCCACGTAGCGCTCTATATGAAAATCACTGACTGTGCTGTGTGCAGTCTTTGACTGGTTGGCATTGTTGGAATATTCGCTATTGTAGTGTTGGGCAGTTGGGTGTGAATAGCGAATAGCGTGGCGCAGTTGGAGGTGAGCCGCCAGCAGTGGTGGATGTAGGGACAGAGATGCCAGAGGTTTGAGAGGACGATATGGACGTGTGTCCGTCAGAAAGAGGAAATTGTAAGACTGGATATCATGAACTGACACATATTTGATGACTTTTGAACATTATTAAGGTAAATGCACTGTTTGTTCTCTATCAAAATCTGTAATTTGCTAACTATCCCTATCAATAGTTAGTGCCTTCAGTAGTTAGAATCTTTTATTTAGCTGGCAGTATTAGCGCTCGCTGTATTGCAGTAGTTCGAGTAATGAAGATTTTTGTGATGTGAGTGATTCACGAAAGGTATAGGTTATTGTTAGTCAGGGCCATTATTTGGTAGGGATTATTGAAAGTCAGATTGCATTGCGCTAAAATATTGTGTGTCAGTTTATTGATGATCAGAATGAGTAAAGAGAGAAATGTCTGAGTATGTTCAGTTTTGCTCAGCTGTTTGTAAATCAAATAACGTAAGAGGTTTTCCAGCATAGTCATTCATAATTTTCCAAAGGGGACGTTTCAACTTTAGCAGTGGTAATATACACTATCGAGTCGCCTTATGGGATGGCCTCGTCAGAAGCGATGTTAGCGTCTGGTGGCCCTCAAGGCATTGTTACAGGGCCACTGCTACTGTATACAGAGGTTGGACAAAAAAAAAATGAAATCTACGCGAGAAACCCATGTTGAAACATAAACGTAGACGGTAAGTGGCACTGTTATGCCTCTAACAGCACCTTTGCAATGACCTTAATATGTTGTAATTGTCGTCGTGCTCAGAACAGTATTGTGTGTTGTTGTGAGTGCAATATGTTGGAGGAAAGCGAATTCACACGTGAGCAAATTGTTGGAGCTCGTGTGATGGCTGCTCATACGGTCCAAGTGTTTGGTGTTTGCCGCGCAAGATTAGCCGAGCGGTTTAAGGCGCTGCAGTCATGAATTGTGCTGCTGGTCCCGGCGGAGGTTCGAGTCCTCCATAGGTTAAGTTGTGTGTAAGCTTAGGGACCGATGGCCTTAGCAGTTAAGTCCCATAAGATTTCACACACATTTGAACATTTTTTTGTTAGGTATTTCAAGAGCCACCGTATCGAAGATTGGTACTCTGTACGGGGAAAGCGATAAACGTCATCAACTGTCACAACGCTGACGGAATTGTTTGTTGAGTGAGTGTGACAGACGGTCGTTGAAGAAGATTATGTCGAAAAATAAGAGGACTATAGCTGTAAACTTCACTGCAGAACTGAATGTCGCACTCGGGGACTCTATCAACGGCAAAACAACACGAAGGGAGCTCCATAAGGGGAAACTGCAGAACGAGCTGGAATTCCAAACGCACTCATGCCCTTAAAAAGTACACGCGGTGCCGAAGCCGTAAAATCTGAACTATGGAGCAATGGAAGAAAGTCATTTCGTAATTTCCTTTGATGAGTCTTGTTGTATACTGTTTCCAACTTCTGACTGAGTTTACATCCCAAGAGTGAATTATCTGGGAGTAAGCATTAGGAGTGATTTAAACTGGAATGATCATATGAAGTTGATCGTCGGTAAAGCGGATGCCATACTGAGATTCATTGGAAGAATCCTAAGGAAATTCAGTCCGAAAGCAGAGGATGTAGGTTACAGTGCACTTGTTCGCCCACTGCTTGAATATTGCTCACCAGTGTGGGATCTGTACCAGATAGGGTTGATAGAAGAGACAGAGAAGATCCAATAGAGAGCAGCGCGCTTCGTTACAGGATCACTTAGTAATCGCGAAAGCGTTACGGAGATGACAGATAAACTCCAGTGGAAGACTCTGCAGGAGAGACGCTCAGTAGTTCGGTACGGGCTTTTGTTGAAGTTTCTTTCCACGAACAATAGGAGACTGGAATAGAAGGGAGAACCGATAGAGGTACACAAAGTACCCTCCGTCATACACTGTCAGGTGGCTTGCGGAGTATGGATGTAGATGTAGAGTAGAAGAGTGAAACATGGCGGGGGTCATGATTTGGGCAGCCAAATCGTGATATTCCACGGGCCCCGTGGTACTTTGCAAGACTGCATTACTACCAAGGATTTTGTGGTAATTTTGGCTGGTCAGGTCAATCCCGGTTTACAATGTTTGTTCCGCAATGGTGATGCTGTGTTTCAAGACGACAGGACTGGTTTCGTGAACACGAGGATAAACTGTCGCATTTCCCCTGGTCGCCAGGTACCAGATCTCATTATTATTGAGCCTTCGTGGTAGGCTTTGGAATGAAAGAGGCGTGATCCTATCCACCTCCATCAGAATTACTTGCAATTGCCATTATTTTGGAAGAGGAATGGTACAGGATTTCCATTGAAGGCCATGAAGAGAATCTGTATTTGTCCATTACGAGACGACTGGAAGCTGTGTTGAATGCCAACGGGTTTCCTACACCGCATTAGGCGTACTAGTGTGATGTATGTCTGGTGTTCCTGTAATCTGTACCAGATCTCATTATTATTGAGCCTTCGTGGTTGGCTTTGGAATGAAAGAGGCGTGATCCTATCCACATCCATCAGAATTACTTGCACTTGCCACTATTTTGCAAGAGGAATGGTACAGGATTTCCATTGAAGGCCATGAAGAGAATCTGTATTTGTCCATTACGAGACGACTGGAAGCTGTGTTGAATGCCAACGGGTTTCCTACACCGCATTAGGCGTACTAGTGTGATGTATGTCTGGTGTTCCTGTAATCTGTACCAGATCTCATTATTATTGAGCCTTCGTGGTTGGCTTTGGAATGAAAGAGGCGTGATCCTATCCACATCCATCAGAATTACTTGCACTTGCCACTATTTTGCAAGAGGAATGGTACAGGATTTCCATTGAAGGCCATGAAGAGAATCTGTATTTGTCCATTACGAGACGACTGGAAGCTGTGTTGAATGCCAACGGGTTTCCTACACCGCATTAGGCGTACTAGTGTGATGTATGTCTGGTGTTCCTGTAATCTGTACCAGATCTCATTATTATTGAGCCTTCGTGGTTGGCTTTGGAATGAAAGAGGCGTGATCCTATCCACATCCATCAGAATTACTTGCACTTGCCACTATTTTGCAAGAGGAATGGTACAGGATTTCCATTGAAGGCCATGAAGAGAATCTGTATTTGTCCATTACGAGACAACTGGAAGCTGTGTTGAATGCCAACGGGTTTCCTACACCGCATTAGGCGTACTAGTGTGATGTATGTTTGGTGTTTCTGTAATTTTGTCCACCATCTGTATACTCGATGTCTGAAAAAACAAAAGTGATGCACCCAGAAGGGAAGAAGGAAATGACGTGATACTTCACAGGTTGAGAAGGTATGTGATCTTATTTTAGTGGTAATAAAATCGAGACAAATTTACAAAGAATTTGGGAGTACAAACCCAGTTATCAGTATAAAGTTGCACTCCTTTTGACATGGATGGGAGGTGTGTTGTGCACACGCTGTATCCTCTCCTGAAGTGGGCTGTCCCACAACTGTCGTAACTGGCTTTTGATGTCTTAGATACTGGCGCTGGGATGTATTGTAACTTCCTTCACACGCTTTGTGTTGTTTAGTGGAAAGGGCGCGAAGAACAGATGTGGTTCGGGGACCGAGAATTGAGACGTTACTTTATTCTATAACAGTAGACTTGAAAGTTGAAATATACACAAATACAGAGGTTTACAATTCAGTCAGTCTTCAATACAATGTCTGTTCCATAGATGATGAGCCCTTACCGTTACAAAAGTCTGTAAATGTTATGAAATGGCAAACACACAAATCGGGCTCTGTGCATCGATGTTTAGAACTTAAGTAGACCTGCCGCCGGAGCTTCGGAGAGGGGATGCTTGTATATCATTGGTAGCCACGTAGTAGTTCGTGGCAGCGGCCTGGTGCCGCGGTGGCGGCTGTAGGAAACGTGGCAGCGTGAATGGCGGTACGCGTGGTTTAAAGTGCGGCCGATAGCGCAGGATCGTGTTGACATACGAGCTGGTCCCACACATGTTCAATCGAGGACACATAAAGGGATCTCGGTGGTCACGAGGCTACCTCAGTACCACGCGGACAGTTCGCACAGACATGTGCCGTGTGTAGACAAACATTGTCCTGTTGAAAAACGGCACCGCGCTGTTGTGATGTGAGAGGTAACACGTGATGATATGGGATGTCCTTGACGTACCATTGTGCCGCCAGAGGTTTGTCAGTCGATATCAGCAGTGACCTGAAGTCATACTCGATGACTCCCCACACCATGACGTCAGGAGTAGCACCGCTGCATATCTCCAAAACACTGGAAGAGTAGGACCTCTCCCTCCGACCTACTCGTCGATGATGGTAATTCGGGGTACTGCAGAATCGCGATTCATTGATGAACGCAGTGTGATACCATAAATCAGCATACTTCTCTGTCATGGCATCACTCCAAACGAGGCTGTTTGTGTTATGGTGTTAACCACAGTCTACGAATGGGACGGTAATTACCTAGTGCGTCTCTGAACAGTGGTGTGAGATGACAGAGAATGTTGCAGGGAGTAAATTTCTAATTGTTCTCGGATGGCAGGTGCAGACTTGAAGGGGCTGTGATGTACTTCATGCACAGTACGGCTATCCTCCTTTAATTTGGTCAGACATGGTGGACCAGAGCCTGTACAATGATTATGCCTGCCCTCCAGCTGCCCAACGTCGGGCCACTACCAAATCTGAATGCCTCAAAAATCTGGATATTGCACGATTTAACCAGCCAGCCAAATGGAGATCCGTAAGGAGGCCCATTTCAGACTTGTCAGTTGCTGGTAATGCTGCCTTACACAAGTATGCAACATCCCCGTGTCCTTAATTGTGATCACTCAACATCCGATGCTTTTTACTTTAAGACATACAAATATGAAATTCTACACACATGTTTACGAACCTCTCAAGTTCAGATTACAGATGTTCAATATGTTCTCCACCAGCGGCACGAACAATATCATATCGATACTCAAATTCCTCCTATACTGGGGCAAGCATGTCCTTCGTCACTGATGTTATGACACTTCGGATCTGGTTCTTCAACTCTTCCAGGTTCTGTGGGAGTGGTGGTACAGGAATGTTGTCTTTAACAGAGCCCCACAGGAAGAAGTCAGAGATTGTCAAGTCTGGTGACTGCGGAGCACAGCTGAGACACGCTAAGTCGCTGGTTCCTTGACGACCAATCCAACGGTTCGGTAGAGTTTCATTCAGATATTCACACACATGGCGACTCCAGTGAGGGAGTGCCCCGTCTTGTTGAAAAATGAAGTTGTCTTCGTGCAGCCTAGGAAACTTCCAGTTTTGTAACATAGCGACATACTGCTGACCGTTAACCGAGTTTCCATCAAGGAAGAATGGGCCGTAAACAGATGATTGGGATATCGCACAAAACACATTGACTTTGGGCGAATCTCGTACATGTTCAATGGCTCCATTTGAGTTCTGTAGGCCCCAAATTCGAACATTGTGTTTGTTTACCTGACCACTAACATGGAAAGTCGCTACATCACTGAACACGATATGTTGTGAGAAAGTGTTATCATTGTCAATAGCATAAAGAATCTCGTTACAAAATGCCACACGTTTGCATTTGCCATTAGGATGCTGAGCTTGTAACAGCTGTAACGTATATGGCTTCATAACCAACCGACGTATCAAAACACGTCAAATTGTTGTTGCAGGCAGTTGTAACTCCCGACTGGCACGACGAATTGATTTTGTAGGACTACGTTGCAAACCAGTTTGAATCCGTGCAACACTTTCTACAGGAACACGAGGGTGGCCAAGACTCTATCCTTTATTTACATGTCCTGCATCTAGAAACTCTTAATACCACCTGCGATGTTCCACCCATTCGGAGGATCAATTTCGTACCTCAACCCGAAACGTCTTTGCACTGGGATCACGAAAGTGCACTTCCCAAACTCGAGAACACAACATGATTTCTGCTCCGGAGTAGCCGTTTTAAACATATGACGGTTACCAAGCAAAACAGAAGACAACTTACATCTAGCGGCTATTAATATGAACTGGAATATGTATTCGTTTCTCCAATAGCCGAGCTGAGGCGCAGCGATCGATAGTTTGGACAAAATAATACTTTGTATTAAGTATATCCTTTTTGAAACACCCTGTATGTTTTACCACGCTTGGTGACATTACACATGAACAATACTAATGCACTCTGGTGGCCGTTCTATTGGCATACAGAAATACAATCATTTATATACCTGACAATCGTGTGTACGGGAACGAAGTTACAATGCCATACGACCGCGTCTACGGAATGCTGTACCTCTTTTTTGTGCTTTAATTTCTTTGTCGGACACTGTATGTAACTGCCCTGGTAAATTACATATATACCTCGTGAGATCGTACGCAGCGAAGTTCTCTAGAGGAAGGTGACATCGTCAGATGCTCGTTACAAAACGTAGAGGAATTTATATGTGAACAGCTGCGGTGCAAAGATTGCCACCTAACTCTAAACACAAATAAATGACAAACTGATGAGATAACGTTTGACTACGCTATCAGTGACTGGTCATCGGCATCAATCACACTGTTGGAGTGTCAGGGAGCCCCTGTGGTAGGCGATTTAACATGTATAACTAGATAAATCTAGGCTGGAGGATGGCAGATGCTATATTCCGAAAAAAAAAATCTTATGGAAGTGTAAACCATGCACGTAAGATGTTCTCATATAAAACTCTCTTTCGACCAGTTCTTCAATATTGCTGGTCGGTCTCGGACCATGACTCAGTTGTATTAAGTGAAGACAGATAGAAAAGATTTATAAATGAGTTGCATGACTCCTCGCTGATTTGGTTACTCGGTGAGCGTGTCACAGAAGGTAGGGTTTCAGGGCCCTCAAGCCACCCCTGTAATATAATACAAAAAAGTAGTCTTTGATAATGCTCATGTTCTTTTAGCAAAAACACCAACTCTGTGTAGACGAAAAGTTAGAGACACAGTCGAGACAGGCAAATGCCCGAAGTATTTTCACAGTACAATGTCTTCAAGCTGCTATCGACGTGTTACTAGGACCTCAGAGACAGGTTCAAATGTTCACATGTGTGTGAATACCTAAGGGAGCAAATTGCTGGGGTCATCGTCAGAAACAGGTGCAAATACAAGAATAAATACAAAGAGTGCGCAACTTGTCACCGCCATGACGCTAGTGCACGGTGAAAGGTTTTATCAGTCACAGAAACTTCATTAAATAGTACAACATCCAGATCTATGGCGATAAATTTGTGAAGCACTGTACAGTAGAACCCCTCTAATCCGACCCTGGATGGTCCGTCACTCCGGTTAGTCCGACCATGCTCAGGCTCGCGAACCTGTGCCGACTTGTCACTGACTGGATGCCTGTCGGGCCATTGTTGCGGTGTCTGTCGCTGTGCATATTGTTATACTGTACGTTATTGTACAGTTTTATCCTTTGTTGGGATTAAAAAACTTGGTTGTTTGCTTTATTCCGTGTTCTCTACCGTACTTATTACTGTAGATTCACTGCGTGTACAGTTGTCTGTTTTTCAACATGTCTGGATTCGAACGTAAACACGTAACTCTTTCACTAAATGAAAAATTTGCAGTGCTACAAAGACTGGGCGAAGGAGATTCGCTCCAAAAAACTGCAAAGAAACTGAATGTAGGCGTTACGACAATTAAGGATTGGAGGAAGAATCGGAAAGACGTTGACTCCTATACAGTTACGATTATTGTGATAACACTCTGAAGAATCCCAAAACATTAAAAAAGCCTTAACTTGAACTGCTTGATAACGCATTGTGGATGTGGTTTTGTCAAGAAATAAGGAAAGGAACTCCAATATCTGGGCCAATTCTCAAAGAAAAAGCAATATTTTTGCAGAAAAAACTGGAAGCCGAAAGTAAATTTGCTGCCAGTGAAGGCTGGATTGATCCTTGGAAAACTCGTAAAAAATGTATCCCTCACTTTTTTTCCAAAAAATTTGTTTTCGTTTTTACTGTAAAAACAATGCATACAGTATAATCATTTCTTATTTTATACATACAGTAGTTTATTTCTTTGTAAAAAATTTCTTTTTTATATACAGTGCTATAAACATATTTTAGTTTACAGTATATATCGTTTATACGTTATTATGTACAGTACGGTACTGTAATTTATTTCGTTTTTCCTTTGAAAACCAATACATATTAGAGTGTATGTAGACGTTTTTTAGTTAATATACTGTTTAACACTGAGTAAAAAGCTTCTTTTTATATTACTGTGGACATCTTTTAGTTATTAAATAGTATAATTTTTTGTACTAAATGTGTTTTTATATTTTTTGCAATAAATATTAGATTTTTCGGATAATCCGACCTTTTTCTCGTTCCGACCATGGTCCTGGTCCCGAAGGTGACGGATTAGAGGGGTTCTACTGTACTTAAAATAGCGAAAGCTTGACAGTGCCCTCAGCGTGGTGCCAGTTTGTCACATGCATCAGTCTCGATGATATTGAGTACTGGTTTGCTTGAATAAGATAATCTGCCTAAGTGGATTGTATACCGTCACTTTTGCAGGCTCTGAGGTGTTCAGAATACCTCGTTTTGAAATGTTTGGCCTGTGTAGACAGACTGAGATGAACTGCAAGTTAACTGATAGATTCCAGATTTAGAGAATTTGCGTGTGGAGGTGTTCCTAGTGCCTTGATTTTTCTGTACTGTGTTTTTTGTGCGGAATGTTATTTGTAGTCCTTGTTTCTTCAGGATGTTCCCCACGCTGTGGGCGTTTTTGTTGCTATGTTCTTTGGAAGGTGTTTCTGGTTCCATGTGTTTGTCACGTGCTTGTGTTCCTAGTTCTGCGTTGTGGCTGGTGATGTGTTCATTGTTTGTCCTTTTTTAATTTTATTCTTTATTTTGTTGTTTAGTTTGTTTATTATTTGCATGTTGTAGCCATTCTCCCTGGCTATCTGGTATAACATAGATCAGAGAGCGTACCTGTCTACACAGATTTATATTTTACTTATTTGTTACGAGGTGTCGCTGCACATAGTAGAGTGTTCCTTCTCACTAATAAATGAGATGGATATGTGCTAATGTTTGCACAGAATCGGATATCGTGGCTACTACTGTGTACATGAGTAATGTGTAAACCATTTGAATTATATGGTCTTTGCGTTTATTGCTACTTACCGTTATTACCTTTACTTACATGGTTTCATTTTATTTTAATGCATATATAAGGCTAACCCTACACTTCTGTTGAAACTAAACGACTGGAATCGAAAATTTATGTGTTTAGTTGGTTAAATACTGTGTTTTTAATTGTTTTTATTCTGGTTACTGTAATTTATGGTTCCTGTGTACCTTGTATTGTAATTGCTTTTTCTGATATGCACGCACTTACTTGAAAATGGATACAAACGCTAAATGTTGTAATAAAGGGAAACTTTTGTGTTCTGAATGGGTGATGCATGCCACTAATGAGTTGATGCGTCCGCATAGCCGAAGGACAGTGGAACTTTATTGAAGTCTTTTGAATAATTACAGTAATAATTTCCTAGGACGTATGTGTCATCTCCCTTTATGGTAGCCTGGTCTGTCCTAATAGGCTACCACGGATTTAGTGGGGAAATTTTCGCATGTGGATGGAGTCCACTATTGGAGTACCCACAGTGACTTAACAATTTTGACGCGACCACTACGCAACAAGAGGCTTGAACTGTTGAGCCACAGGCACAGCCAGTGTAAATCCCAGATTGTACTGCACAGTTGACTAGTGCAATTCTGATTGAGGGACGGCATAACGCCCAGAGAACCAGAATGGTGAACTCCTAATGTCGACTGACTGGAGAGTGACTGAGCAGCTTACTACAAAGCCATTTAGTGGAAGAATAGAGGAAAGCACGGTGGTGTCATGTAACTAACAGAGGCGAGAGAGCGCTGCACGTGGTGAAAGTAATTCCAGCTGGTTCCTTCGTGGTTATTGGGGTGTGATCACCACTGTAGTGTTACTGGCGTACTGGAATGTCAGTTACCCAAAGTACACTGGTGTGTGGCTGGTGGCTGTGCTGTAGGCAACAGACAAAGACGTAGCATTCATCTTGCCTAAGAAAGAGATACCAGAACCTCCGTAATGTATCGCCAGTGCCTGTGACATAGCTGACAGCTGGGAACTCAGCATCCTTCTTTTGTTAGTAAGCTATTGTGGAGCAACGTGTGAGGAAGAAGCACCTCCCAAATGGTGAAGGCGTTCTGCAGTGGGATGACGGATCTGATGTAGATCTGGATCTGAAAACAGGGGTCTAAAACCAATGGCGCTGAGGTGGCTGTGGAGAATGAGAAGTGCGCTCAGCTGCAAACATGGAAGAGCGAACCTGAAAGAAAAGACATGCAGGGTCATCATCGAGAAATGGCTAAGGCCGCATGACTTGGTATGACCAACACTTGCTTTGGAATTTCCTGGGAGAGTGGGAAGTCCACTGTGGATGTGTGGCCCTTGCAGTCACTACGATTGGAGACGGGCAGTGGCAGCAATCAAGCTGGGTCAGCACAGGGTGACGACCTACAGGAGAACCAATGCACACTGCAAACTCACCTGTCACAGAAAAAAAGCAAGAGCAAAAGGCAAGTGTGACCTACACTCAGATGAGAAAAGGCCCTAGAGAAGAAGAAGGGCACTGGGGCTTTGGGCTGAGTGACGCTGGTAGAAGTAAAGGAAGGTGTACGATTGAGGAACCTTACAGAAGGCAAAAGGCCGCATCCAGTGAAGTCGGAAAAGAGCGGAGTGATGCCACTGTTGTACAATGAGGAAGAGCTCATGTAGTGCATAGGTGCCTAAGACATACAAAGCAAAGGAGAGAGTCTGATATAGGGAATGTCACGTGGGACAGCAGCGCGAAGGCTGGAAGTGGGGTGCTGGAGGAAGGGATGCTTAAAAGAGTGGCTCTGGAACTGGTGGCACTCGAGGTAGTGGAGATGGGACTAAATTTGTGAGCTGGCAGGCGAAGACTGGAGGTGGGGTGCTGGAGGCAGCGATGCTTAAAACAGTGGCTCTGGAACTGATGGCATAGGAGGTAGTGGAGATGGGACTGAAGAAGTGGGCTGGCAGCACAAAGGCTGGCAGTGGGGTGCTGGAGGCAGTGATGCTTAAAACAGTTGCTCTGGAACTGGTGGCACTGGAGGTAGTGGAGAAGGGCCAGAAGAAGTGGGCTAGCAGCACGAAGACTGGCAGTGGGTACTGGAGGCAGTGATGCTGGAAACTGTTGCTCTGGAACTGGTTGTACTGGAGGTAGTGGAGATGGCACTGAAGAAGCGGGCTGGCAGCACGAAGACTGGAAGTGGGATGCTCGAGGCAGTGATGCTTAAAACAGTGGCTCTGAAACTGGTGGCACTGGAGGAAGTGGAGATGGGACTGAAGAAATGGGCTGGCAGCACGAGGACTGGGAGTGGTTGCTGGAGACAGTGATGCTTAAAACAGTGGCTCTGGAACTGGTGGCACTGGAGGTAGTGGAGATGGGATTGAAGAAGTGGGCTGGCAGCACGAAGACTGGCAGTGGGTACTGGAGGCACTGGAGGCAGTAATGCTGGAAACAGTGACTCTGGAACTGGTGGCACTGGAGGTAGTGGTGATGGGACTGAAGAAGTGGGCTGGCAGCACGAAGACTGGCAGTGGGGTGCTGGAGGCAGTGATGCTTAAAACTGTGGCTCTGGAACTTGTGGCACTGGAGGTAGTGGAGATGGAACTGAAGAAGTGGGCTGGCAGCAGGAAGCTGGCAGTGGCGTGGTGGAGGCAGTGATGCTTAAAACTGTGGCTCTGGAACTGGTGGCACTGGAGGTAGTCGAGATGAGACTGAAGAAGTGGGTTGGCAGCACGAAGACTGGCAGTGGGGTGCTGGAGGCAGTGATGCTTAAAACAGTGGCTCTGGAACCGGTGGCACTAGAGGTATTGGAGATGGGACTGAAGAAGTGGGCTGGCAGCACGAAGACTGGCAGGGGGGTGCAGGAGGCACTGTAGGCAGTGATGCTGGAAACAGTGGCTCTGGAAGTGGTGGCACTGGAGGTAGTGGAGATGGGACTGAAGAAGTGGGCTGGCAGCACAAAGAGTGGCAGTGGATGCTGGTGGCACTGGAGGCAGTGATGCTGGAAACAGTGGCTCTGGAACTGGTGGCACTGGAGGTAGTGGTGATGGGACTGAAGAAGTGGGCTGGCAGCACGAAGACTGGCAGTGGGGTGCTGGAGGCAGTGATGCTTAAAACTGTGGCTCTGGAACTTGTGGCACTGGAGGTAGTGGAGATGGAACTGAAGAAGTGGGCTGGCAGCAGGAAGCTGGCAGTGGCGTGGTGGAGGCAGTGATGCTTAAAACTGTGGCTCTGGAACTGGTGGCACTGGAGGTAGTCGAGATGAGACTGAAGAAGTGGGTTGGCAGCACGAAGACTGGCAGTGGGGTGCTGGAGGCAGTGATGCTTAAAACAGTGGCTCTGGAACTGGTAGCAGTTGAGGTAGTGGTGATGGGACTGAAGAAGTGGGTTGGCAGCACGAAGACTGGCAATGGGGTGCTGGAGACAGTGATGCTTAAAACTGTGGCTCTGGAACTTGTGGCACTGGAGGTAGTGGAGATGGAACTGAAGAAGTGGGCTGGCAGCAGGAAGCTGGTAGTGGCGTGGTGGAGGCAGTGATGATTAAAACTGTGGCTCTGGAACTGGTGGCATTGGAGGTAGTCGAGATGAGACTGAAGAAGTGGGCTGGCAGCACAAACACTGGCAGTGGGGTGCTGGAGGCAGTGATGCTTAAAACAGTGGCTCTGGAACTGGTAGCAGTTGAGGTAGTGGAGATGGGACTGAAGAAGTGGGCTGGCAGCAGGAAGCTGGCAGTGGGGTGCTGGAGGCAGTGATGCTTAAAACAGTGGCTTTGGAACTGGTGGCACTGGGGGTAGTGTACGTGGGACTGAAGAAGTGGGCTGGCAGCATGAAGACTGGCAGTGGGGTGCTGGAGGCAGTGACGCTTAAAACAGTGGCTCTGGAACAGGTGGCACTGGAGGTAGTGGAGATGGGACTGAAGAAGTGGGCTGACAGCACGAGGAGTGGCAGTGGGTGCTGGTGGCACTGGAGGCAGTGATGCTGGAAACAGTGGCTCTGGAAGTGGTGGCACTGGAGGTAGTGGAGATCGAATGAAGAAGTGGGCTGGCTGCACAAAGAGTGGCAGTGGGTGTTGGTGCTACTGTAGGCAGTGATGCTGGAAACAGTGGCTCTGGAACTGGCGGCACTGGAGGTAGTGGAGATGGGACTGATGAAGTGGGCTGGCAGCACGAAGACTGGCAGTGGGGTGCTGGTGGCAGTGATGCTTAAAACAGTGGCTCTGGAACTGGTGGCACTGGAGGTAGTGGACATGGTACTGAAGAAGTGGGCTCTCAGCACGAAGACTGGCAGTGGGGTGCTGGAGGCAGTGACGCTTAAAACAGTGGCTCTGGAACTGGTGGCACTGGTGGTAGTGGAGATGGGACTGAAGAAGTGGTCTGACAGCACGAGGAGTGGCAGTGGGTTCTGGTGGCACTGGAGGCAGTGATGCTGGAAGCAGTGGCTCTGGAAGTGGTGGCACTGGAGGTAGTGGAGATGGGACTTAAGAAGCGGGTGGGCAGCACGAAGACTGGCAATAGGGTGCTGGCGGCACTGATGCTGGAAACAGTGGCTCTGGAACTGGTGGCACTTGACGTAGCGGAGGTGGGACTGAAGAAGTGGGCTGGCAGCACAAAGACTGGCAGTGGGGTGCTGGAGGCAGTAATGCTGAAAACTGTGGCCCTGGAACTGGCTGCACTGGAGGCAGTGGAGATGGGACTGAAGGAGTGGGCTGGCAGCACGAAGACTGGCAGTGGGGTGCTGGAGACAGTGATGCTTAAAACAGTGGCTCTGGAACTGGTGGCACTGGAGGTAGTGGAGATGGGACTGAAGAAGCCTGTGGTTCAAGTGTTGGGGCAAGGGAGCTAGGAACATAGGTGAAGGTAGATGGTGTTTCAGAGATTGAGGGGTCGGAGTCTGAGGAAGTGTTTGAGCCTGAGGAGGCACTGGAACCTGAGGAGATGACTGAGGCAGATTAGTTGATGCCAGAAGAGGCATTGAACCTTGAGGAATCGCAGGACCTGAGGAGGCGTTGGAGCCTCATGAGAAGGTGCAGAAGGTGAAGGAGCTGGAGGTGAGGGAGCCAGAGGCGAATTCTGAAAAGGCAAAGAAGATGACACAAAATGTAGACGAACCTCAAGTTGAAGACAGATGGTAGGAACCAGTACAGAGTCCCACAAATGGGAAAAATGTCCCACAAGAAGGAGGGTGCAAGAAGGAGGGTGTACAGAAGCACAAGGTACGTTGTGTGCAACAGAACGATCGGTGTGCTGGTCCCAAAAGTGAACATATGGCAAGGTGTCAGTGTCCACCCCGGGGTCAAGTGACTACATGGCGTGATAAGGGAGACTAGAGAAGGCCAGTATACAAGCCTATTGATGAGGGTCATTGTGGAATGCAGTGGCTATGAGGAACTGTTCCAGCTATGCGAGAAAGTTCAGCCACAAGTCCAAGGCGTCGTCAGACTCGTGAGGAGGGAAACGTTGCGTCGGCATGGGCCAGTGTGGGATATTTTGATGGAGAAGACGCAGCTGCGCTGTAAGAGCCATATTAAAAATAGGAGCTGTACTGAGATGTTCAAGGTTTGCAGTGCCATACCAGAGGGAGGCAGAGGCGTTGGCAGAACAACAAGTGCAGAGATAGAGGTTTCACTGGTTGAGCACAAGCTGCTGGAAGGGGTTTACCCTCATAACTGACAGTTGTGTCTCTAGAGGGTGGTGCATACTACTAACGAATAGAGGTGCCCACGTAGCCAAATAACAATGAGACTTAATTTAAGTCTTCTGATTAATTACAGGCTTTTAGAATGTCTTCATTTGTGCCAGATAGTCACTAAATGTTGTCTGGTCAGTTATAAAAGGGTATCACTGACGTTTCTAGGAAACGTTTGTACATGGACGAAGTCTATAGTTCATGCACCCGCGATGGCTCGGCAGTGGGACATGATTGCGAGGCAACAGGCTCTGTCAGGTGGGCCACAGGTGAGGCTGCCATAGAGCCCATAGTGTACTGCACGTTCGTGAACAGAGAATTCTCGATATCAACTGTCTGGAGAGCGGCCAAGCAGCATCCTCTAAAGGTGTACGGCAGAAGAGTACTGGAAAAGTGTAGTGGTGGTACCTGACACATACACTATGCAATCAAAAGTATCCGGACACCCCCAAAAACATACGCTTTTCATATTAGATGCATTGAACTGCCACCTACGGCCACCTACTCCATCTCAGCAACCTCGGTAGTCATTATACATCGTGAGAGAGCAGAATGGGGCGCTCCGTGGATCTCACGGACTTCGAACGTGGTCAGATGATCGGGTGTCACTTGTGTCATATGTCTGTACGCGAGATTTCGACACTTCTAAACATCCCTAGGTACGCTGTTTCCGGTGTGATAGTGAAGTGGAAACGTGAAGGGACACTTACATCACAAAATCGTACAGGGCAACCTCGTCTGTTCACTGATGGACGCCGCCGACAGTTGAAGAGGGCCGTAATGTGTAATAGGCAGACATCTATCCAGACCATCACACAGGAATTCCAAACTGCATGAGGATCCACTGCAGGTACTATGACAGTTAGGCGGGAAGTGAGAAAACCTGGATTTCATGGTCGAGCGGATGCTCATAAGCCACACATCACGCCGGTAAATGCCAAATGACGACTCGCTTGGTGTAAGGAGCGTAAACATTGGACAATTGAACAGTGGAAAAACGTTGTGTTGAGTGACGTATCACGGTACGCAATGTGACGAGACGACGGCAGGGTGTGGGTATGGTGAATGTCCGATGAACGTCATCTGCCAGCCTGTGTAGTGCCAACAGTAATATTCGGGGGCGGTGGTTTTAAGTTGTGGTCGTGTTTTTCATGGAAGGGGCTTGCACTCCTTGTTTTGGGTGGCACTGTCACAGCACAGGTCTACACTGATGTTTTAAGCACCTTCTCGATTCCCACTGTTGAAGAGCAAATCGGGGATGGCGACTGCATAGTTCAACACGATCGAGCACCTGTTGATAATGCATGGCCTGTGGCAGAGTGGTTACACGTCAATAAGATGCCTGTAATAGACTGGCCTGCACAGAGTCCTGTTATGAATCCTATAGAATACCTTTGGGTGTTCTGGAACGCCAACTTCGTACCAAGCCTCACCGACCTACATCGATACCTGTTTTCAGTGCAGCACTCCGTGAAGGCTGCCATTCCCCAAGAAACCTTCCAGCACCTGACTGAACGTATGCCTGCTAGAGTGGAAGCATTCATCGAGGCTAAGCGTATGCCAACACCATAATGAATTCCAGCATTACCGTTGGAGGGCGCCACGATCTTGTAAGTCATTTTATCCAAGTATCCGGATACTTTTGATCACATAGTGTGTCAGCAACATAGTACAAGCAATAGCAGCGCTGCATGCAGCAAGCATAGTGCCACCTGGTACTGTTGTGGCTTCTGGGATTTCTGCTGGTGTGTTGTTGGTGTAATGGTACAGTGGTAAGCCACTGTACATTGCTGTGAGGCTGGTGACAGACGTAGACGACTGCCGAATGTGTAGCATCCGTCTTACCTAAGGAGGACATAGCTGAGGCATCTCACTGCGTGGCCTGCAGCTGTGACTTACGCGACAGCTGAGGATACAGCAGATACATTCAACATCCTATGAAGAAAACTTATTTCTTCCAAAAATTAATCGAGACTGCGGGCCATGTTGTAGGTACAATGTTTGAACAATAATTCGCCACACCTGTAATTGGGTGATCAAGTAGGCACTGAGTGGTTCAAGCAAAACGGATGTTTGGCTTTCTTGATGAATACTGCGTGATTGCAGCCACTGACTGCATTGGGTTATCCTAAATTTACTGGCGCAGGCACAAACTGTTCTCCGCATACAACCGATCTGACTTCATGTGACTAAATTTTTTAGGGTACTTTAGAAGGCACCAACTGTCAGTTTTATCCCATTTCAATGGATGGGCTTGAATCGTCGGTCTGTGTGGCAATGGAATATGTGTCCCTCAAGACACTACAGGATGTAATGGGAAATATTGTTCACATGCACCGTCTTTCTACTGCGAATGGTGAACACTTTAAAAATATTATGATGTGACTGAAACTTATTTAAAAAATTCTTACAGATTTTACAACAAACATACCTTTGATTAATTCTTTTATCCTTTTCTATTTTCACGTTATTTGATTTTAAAATCAGGTGGTCTTTCATTGGACACCTTGCATGAGGAGCAAAACCTACGTCACGAATCTCTTGTCTGTAGTATCTATTACACTCAGGAGTTCTAATTCGTATAAAACAAATCTACAAATGCTTACAGCCACCTTAACACTCTAGTCTAAACCCTCTGCAGTCCTCGCCCTACAAACCACTCCCAAATCTTTCTTAAGGTGGGGCAACACTACAACGTTGTGTTTCATATTATCTGCTCCTTTGTAACAAATAAACCCCGGTTTATGCATATCCTATCCCAACGAAGAAAATCGATGCGTTCGCTTTAAATGAGACCTTGAAAGGCTTTCGGCTGACCTATTTTCATTTACTAACCTTTAATTATACAACGGGAGAGAGGCTGAATTAGTTTAACGGGAGTCATGATATGACAGCGATTGTATGAACTGATTTTACTTCCTCTTCTTAACCTTTCGTAGTCTGATTTGGTTCTGGGTGGATCATGGTAAGCATCGCTTACAGTTCTGGCATATTACGACAAGCGAGATTATAGCAGTCGAATTTCAAGGTAGGTTTGACAGTCTTATATTCGCCAGTGCTTCCACAGATTTGGGATTTTTGGGTGTTTGTTCCAGAGAAACAGTTACTATGATCGGCATAGTCAGGTTACAGTATATTCCCGGGTGGGTCGGAGATTTTCTCTGCTCAGAGACTGGGTGTTGTATTGTCCTCATCATCATCATTTCATCCCCATCGACTCGCAAGTCACCGAAGTGGTGTCAAATCGAAAGACTTGCACCTGGCGGGAGGCCCTAGTCACACGACATTTACATTTACCTATACGATTGTCACTGAGTTCAACATCCATAGCAGATTCCCAGCAGAACTCTAGCAGTAACATCAGTTTCTCGCTCCCTCCAAGGTGACAAAGTCCTCATCCAACAACACACCTTTCCTGAAAGTAATAATCCCAAACGTCACCGTAACATCTCCTAATCTCCTTGAACATATCACTGCAGAAGGCCTGCATCCAAATGGCAGTGGCCACCTGTTACGCATCTGTCAGTTTTATGGATGACTCGTTTTCTCTTACATTAATTTTCGCCTCTCTCATTACATATGAAGAATAAAACAAAAAACTGTAAAGACAAGTAATTAGTCCCCTCATAAACCATCTATTTATGGTAATTAGATGCATCTGTTGCATAGCTAATGCTTCGAGGTATTTTGATGTTTAAAGTAATAAAACTTCCATAATGTAGTGTGGATTGGTATTCATCTTTCATTTGGGACAGTCCTTTCACGAAGGTGGCATCCTCATATTCACAATGTGGTGACAGCTCAGGGTCTTGCCCAATTGTGCTTGTAAGGTGAGCTTTTCCTTCTGCAGGCACCGTCTGGTCAGTTGCTTTCCAATTTATCTGGGAATAGGGACTGCCAAGGGTAGTCTCCTCTCTCGCTATGGACTGTCGATGGCTCAGGTCCCTCGCCTGGCTGTTACCAGTTTGAGTACGCTTTTTGCTTTCGTTGCGGTGTCAGGTTGGTTATTTGCAATTTCTGGGTAGAGGTACTCAGGAGGATGATCTCCTCCGATGCCACAGGTTAACACCATTCATGCGCCTTGATTGGCCGATGCAAATTTTTTTGTGACCTCTTTTTGTCGGTGGCGATGGGAAGAGAGAGAAGCAGAGTTTTTCGTCACTCTAGACAGTGGCTCGATGGCGTCCACACTCAACCAGGGGAAGTGCCGTTCTACTATGATAGTTGACTTGAACCAAAAGTGGTGGAGATGTAGTAGCAGTAAGACATTGTTTGATTTTTAGCGTTATCAACGGTGATATTTCATGTAACTATTACTGCATTAATTATTTTTGACCGTTACTGATCCTCGAATGAAGTTCAGTCAATTTCTAAGTTAATCCTTGTGTACATGCTTCCACGTGATTCGATGAATCCGTAAAGTCGATTGCTGTTTATACTTACAATTGTATACTACTAGCTCCTTTTGCACACTTTCCTAGCACCCACTTTTCAGGAACTGGAGTTTTATAGTGACTTTTTTTATCTGACGATGGCTCATTGAAATTCGAAGCGGATAATAAAACTGTTGTGTGATGAAAACAATTCATTATCATGTAATAAGATTTTTCTTCATGGAATGATCAGTGTTCAACTCCCCATTTGTCCTCCTAATGTAGGTTTTCCATGATAAGCAATGTCTTTGTCAATGAGACGTTAAACTCTTAACTTACCTTCTTTTTGCATATTTTGGGTTTCTCTTTTTCTGTTCCACTGTATTTACTTTTTACAAGGTCTGGACCTCGTTTAAATTTACCCCATTCTCATGAAGTTGTAACTGTTTGAAGTTTAAGGTCTGAACCTCGTTTAGATTAACTGTTTTGGAGATGTCATGAAGTTTTGACTTTCATCCTTGACATACCAAACGAGACGCAACAGTCTGTTGCCGGATTGGCGTGTCTCATGTGCAAATCATAATGTGATTTATAATCATTACTATCTGAACTTAGCCGGCCTCTGTGGCCGAGCGGTTCTAGGCGCTTCAGTCCCGAACGGTGCTGCTACTACGGTCACAGGTTCGAATCCTGCCTCGGGCATGGATGTGTGTGATGTCCTTAGGTTAGTTAGGTTTAAGTAGTTCTAAGTTCTAGGGGACTGATGACCTCAGAAGTTGAGTCCCATAGTGCTGAGAGCGATTTGAACCATTTTGTTGCTTACCGGAAAACCTCCCCTACAGCAAACCACCGAATCGAACCACCACAACATGAATAGACGTGGATTGGGTGGTTAAAACCACTACTCAACTTTGACGTTCGGCGAACCACGAAGCTCGTAGCAATAGGACAGCTCCACACGCGCTACGACACTGTGCAGGGACTGCCAGCGGCCCCAGCCGAATGCACCGCGCGGAGAACATCCCTCGTCCGCAACAACCGACCGACTCGCCGAATGCCGACAACATCTACAATTGTCGTCAGTGGAAATAACACCAAGTACACACACAACCTGACAAACACTCGTACGAAGACCTGAACGATACCAAACAGAAACCAAGCACACACGAAGACAAATCGGGAGTCGATGCACACACACACACACACACACACACACACACACACACACACACACACACAGCCGACTCATGGACGAGCGGCGAGCCAAAACGCGTTGTCCGGTAGGACGACCGACTGACGATCCACCAAGACAGTGGCCCGACTCAAGTGATGCGTGGCGGCATTGGTCGGGCGAGCCATGTCGATGCAGACCTCACTGCTCCAACCCGACTGCACTAGAGCCGCATTGCAACCCACGACTGGCAGGTCCGGACTGCGCTCCCGAACCGTCCCCAACCGACTGACAGCCCGAACTCGCAACACGAACTCGCGACACGAACTCCCTTACGAAGGTATTTTTTCTTTATTGTCATTTCGACACCTTTACAATAAAGGTAGGCCGGCAGCGGCCTATCTATGCCGCTCTTCGGCCATAGATAACACAGACAGTAAAAAGAAAGACAGAAAAAATAAACACGGTGGATAAAAACGGGAGACAGACACATTAAAATACATGAAGCCGTTCACAGGCGCTCTGTCCGACTAAAAGAAGTTCATCACTGTACACAAACGGAGAAGACAGAAACTACACATGTGAACGAAGGAGCACAAACGGAGGGACACTAAAGCACTGACACGAAGACACACAAACACTGGCTACGATCTCCGGCGCACGTAGACTCACTGTTCACGCACCTAGCCGGGGACCGGCCCAAAGAGAAGAGGTGCGGGTAGGATTGAAAAGGGGGGGGGGGGGGTCCTTACGACAGAAAACGACCGGGAAGTAACAGCAGTCCAGCAAAGATACTACGAGAGGGGATATATCGATACGCGCTGCTAGCGCCGCTCACGATCAAGCAAAGCAACAACTCAGTGACAGTAGTAATTTAAATTAACGTAGTGAGGTGGAAGTACGTTAAAAACAGGGTGTAAAATACATGATGGCGGGCACATGAGCCACGCAGGCTCACATAAGAGTGACTCTAGTAGCGCCACTATGAGGATGCAAATAAGGTTTACTTTAAATACATGCTTTGACGACCGCGAGCATTATTCACCTTTGAAATTGCAAGTAGCGAGTTGGCGTTAGTCGAGATTGCTTTTAAGGCGACAAAGATGCAGTTATCAACGCCTCACTGAGTTTGAACAAGGTCGTGTAAGAGGGCTACGAGAAGCTGGATGTTCCTTCTGCGATAATGGAAAAAGACTTGAAAGGAATGTAGCCACTGCACATGACTGCTGGCAGCAGTGTTCACTTGAATGTACGGCCGCAAGAAGACCAGACTCCAGACGGCCACGTGGCCCTACCGAGAGAGAAAACCGTCGTGTTCGGCGCATCATACTGCATCTGCAGCAGCAATTTGAGCAGCAGTTTGCACCACAATGACACAGCGAACTGTTACAAATTGGTTACTTCGAGGATAGGGCCGAGCCAAACGCCCTGTAGCCTGCAGTTTACTGAGCCCAAACTCGAGAGCTCGCTGGAAGGCAGGGTGAAGGTCTGTTGTGTTTTTTGGTGAAAGCTTTTTCTGCCTTGGTGGCAGTGATGACTGTGTGTCGGTTAGAAGGAGGCCAGTTGAGGACCTGCAACCAACGTGTCTGTGTGGGAGATACACTGGACCTACACCTACAGTTATAGTCTGCGGTGCGATTTCGTATGACAACAGGACCACTATTGTGGTTAGCCCACGCATCCTGACTGAAAATCTGTACCTGAGTCTGATGATTTGACCTTTAGTGTTGCCATTCATGAACAGCATTCCTGGTGGTGTTTTCCAACAGGATAACGCTCGTTCACATACCGCTGTTGCAACCCAGCGATCTCTACAAAGTGTTGGCATGTTGCCTTGCTCAATCACTAGATCCGTCTCCAATCGAACACATGTGGGACATCATCGGAAGACAACTCCAGCGACATCTTCAAACAGCATTAAACTTCCCTGTACCGGCTGACCAAGTGCAACAGGCATGGACTTCCATCGTACAAACTGACATATGGCACCTATACCACACAATGCATGCACGTTTGCATGTTGTAGTCAACATTCTGGTGGTTACACCAATTGTTATTGTACCAGAATTTCACATTTGCAGTGGCTTATCCCGCACTTACAGTAATCTGTGATGTTAATCACTTAAATACGTTACCTAGTCAAATGTATCCCAAAATTTGATTACTCTACGTTAATTATTTTTAAGCTTCGGAAAATTGCGTTTTAATTTTTGATTTTGTGAACTTTTAACTGGTCTACTAATAAAAATGACATTCAATCTTTAGTGTAATTCTTGAGACTCCTCATTCTTCCCCCGTTTCCACTACTTTCATTGCACACTGTAAGACATGCGAAACTACATGAACCTTCAATAGCAACTGGCTGGCTCAATGCATTGTGTAGTGGATGTAGCAGATAGTTCATGGCTCCCATTGGTGTATTGCTTGTGGGACCACACTAACCCACTGTCAAATGTCACCTTGTTTAAATTGGACTACAGAGTTTCCCTCACAGTAATAGTTAACATGGCATGACGAACACTTACACTTGGGAGAAAGTCGCAGCTTTTGCAAGCAGGGGCATTTAAGCCAGACAAACATTAAAAGAACTTTATTTTGTACCGAGAACTCGTCTTCCGGAAATACTATGAGAGGGACAATCAGTGATGGTATATGGACATATCCATGTGGCGTGTCCGCAGCTGGTGGTCTCGCGGTAGCGTTCTGGCTTCCCGAGCACCCCGTCGGTGTCAAGGATTTTCACCTGCCTCGAGATGACTGGGTGTTGTTGTGTCGTCTTCATCCCCATTACGGTCGGAGGAAGGCAATGGCAAACCACCTCCACTAGGACCTTGCCTACTACGGCTGTGCGGGTCTCCCGCATCGTCCCCTACGCTCTGCTAAAGAGTATGGGACATCATCAACATGTGGTGCGAGAAGCGGCTGACCAGCTTTGTGAAGAGGAATTCTTTTCTCTTGTAGCGCACAGGACCGACTCTCTGATGTCACTTTACATGAAGTCGATGACCTCTCGCCTAAAAGATTGTAAGATGGCACCTCATTCGCTAACCTAAAAAAAAGCAGGACGGGGGAATACATGGAGGTTACTGCCTTGGCTAAAACATCGAAACTGCTGAAGAGTAGGACAGGAACTGAGATACTGTTTTTGAGAGCTTGTTACGGTTGCAAAACTTTTACACGGAGGGGAGATCGTTGACTCGATAGCAAATATAGCATTAACCAGAACTCTGCAGATCTGATCCCAGTGGCGCACGAGGACTGTGCAGACTTGCAGAGTGAGAACGAACTCAGTTTCGATATAGAGAACACTTTTGTTTGGAGCGCGGTGCACGAGACTTTCGAGCGAGGTACAAAGGAGGAGACGGATTCGGCAGATGGAAGAGAACACTGGATTTATAGACTTCAGTCGATGTGTCGCAGTCTGCCACTCTGCTCCACGCATTTGAGAACTGAATGTGTATGATTTCAGTGCGCTTATCGACATGCCGTTAGGAGCAGCCACATTACAGAATCCAAAAATTTCGTGAGCATATGCAGGCTCATCACGAATCAATCGGAAATGTGAGTAGCGTGTGTAGTTGTTACATTCTTCTTGTGGACACACGTCATCACTGCACGATAACTGCAGAGTTACTTCTTCATAAATCACATGTACAATAGCTCTGGTCGTATTCACCTGAATTATCCAGTCTTTTCCGAGGTATTCACGTGTTAGATTTGCATTGACCCATGTCAATACTTAATAGTTTTCTTAGTCTCTGCATTGCTTGCGCTCTGACTAGTCTTTTGATACACTACTGGCCGTTAAAATTGTTACACCACGGAGGTGACGTGCTACAGACGCGAAATTTAAGCGACAGGAAGAAGATGCTGTGATATGAAAATGATTAGCTTTTCAGAGCATTCACACAAGGTTCGCGCCGATGGTGACACCTACAACGTGCTGACGTGAGGAAAGTTTCCAACCGATTTCTCATACACAAACAGCAGTTGCCTGGTGAAACGATGTTGTGATGCCTCGTGTAAGGAGGAGAAATGCGTACCATCATATGTCCGATTTGATAAAGGTCGGGTTGTAGCCTATCGCGATTGCGGAGATGACAGGCATCTTATCGCCATGGCTGTAACGGATCGTGCAGCCACGTCTCGATTCCTGAGTCAACAGATGGGGACGTTTGCAAGACAACAACCATCTGCACGAACAATTCGACGACTTTTGCAGCAGCATGGACTATCAGCTCGGAGACCATGGCTGCGTTAACCCTTGACGCTGTGTCATAGTCAGGAGCGCCTGCGATGGAGTACTCAACGACGAACCTGGGTACACGAATGCTAAAACGTCATTTTTTCCGGATGTAACCAGGTTCTGTTTACAGCATCACGATGGTCGCATCCGTGTTTGGTGACATCGCGGCGAACGCACATTGGAAGCGTGTATTCGGACACATACTGGCGTATCACCCGGCGTGATGGTGTGGGTGGCATTGGTTACACGTCTCGGTCACCTCTTGTTTGCATTGACGGCATTTTGAACAGTGGACGTTACATTTCAGATTTGTTACGACCCGTGGCTCTACCCTTCATTCGATCCCTGCGAAACCCTACATTTCAGCAGGATAATGCACGACCGCATGTTGCAGATCCTGTACGGACCTTTCTGGATACAGAAAATGTTCGACTGCTGCCGTGGACAGCACATTCCCCAGCTATCTCACCAACTGAAAACGTCTGCTCAATAGTGGCCGAGCAACTGGCTGGTCACAATACGCCAGTCACTACTCTTGATGAACTGTGGTATCGTGTTGAAGCTGCATGGGCAGCTGTACCTGTACACGCCATCCAAGCTCTGTTTGACTCAATGTCCAGGTATACTAAGGGCGTTATTACGGCCAGAGGTGGTTGTTGTGGGTACTGATTTCTCAGGATCTATGCACCCAAATTGCGTGAAAATGTAATCACATGTCAGTTCTAGTATAATATATTTGTCCAATGAATACCCGTTTATCACGTGCATTTCTTCTTGGTGTAGCAGTTTTAATGGCCATTAGTGTACATTGTTACTCATGTACGTCATCAAGGAACTTTCTAATAAACAGTGATCAACGTGGACCACTGTTTCGTTTCATAGTTAGATAAACACCCCGTTTGCTATCTTTTATGAGGTACAGCACCGTTATACAATAACCTCACACAACTTTTATTACCATTATCATTTGTCATATCGGTGGAACTGACCTTTGAACTCCCTGCATAGTGCGCTAGCATGCTAGACAGTGAGGTGAGGCAGACCCGTATCGAATCCGCATCGTGAATTAACGACCGTTGAGCCAGGTTTCCATATGCAACAAAACCTGGCAGACCTGGCTCAAGTGACACGATTTGTGACACCTTGACATTTAACATCTGATGCTTTTTACCTGTCATCTTTGCAATATTTATACCATATTCTCAGAAGTACAATTCCAGATTTCTTCTGTGATATGTTGAATGCTAGTGTCATGCCTTAAAGACTCATTGCCTTAAAGACTCAATTTTATCTCTTGCACTTTACTTCAGTTAAATAAGACAAAATATTAAAGATACTATGTACCAAATTTTTAAGTTATACAATGTACAAATGCACTAAAAGATACTGTAATATTGCTGTTGATTTTCTTTGTTGAAACTTACACTCAAGATGAAATTATATTGTCAACAGAAAGCTTGTTACATTTTTCTAATATTTATTTAAGTGCATTGAATTCGCCAGTACTAGAATCTCAATATAACGTTAACAGTGCATTAATTTCCACAATTTGTAGAACTAAGTAGGCTCCAGTGAAACTACAAATCTCTTTTCACTGATTACTTAATAATACTTGTGTAGCCGAGCGGTCTAGGCGCTGCAGTCATGGACTGTGCGGCTGATCCCGGCGGAGGTTCGAGTCCTCCCTCGGGCATGGGTGTGTGTGCTTGTCCTTAGGATAATTTAAGTTAAGTAGTATGTAAGCTTAGGGACTGATGACTTTAGCTGTTAAGTCCCATAGGATTTCACACACAACACATTTTGAATAATGACTGTTAATATCATGTTCCTATTAAAATACACACCATGTTCTTATGGTACAGTGCACTTCGTTGTGTGCGCTGATGTAGGCATTGGGAGTGCTTCTCATTTTAGCTTTGTAGTACATAAGCCACAACTGTGACGTTTACTATGCACAAATCCACAGTTTCAAGCAGTGCTGAGGTCTTAAACTCTGTAGCACTCGTTTCTGTGTTGTCACAAAAAAGGTAGCTCTTCGTATAGTTGAATAAACCACTCAAGTTTTTCTGATGACCACGTTTCAGAAATTTTTTCGATGCTTCAGACCACATACACGGCACAATTACTAACACATAAACCAAAATACTGTGATGGTGCTTCGACACTCAGCCACGAGACGACAGTGGAACGATGCTAACTGATGGTGGGAAACGCAAGTGGCATCACGAAGTTAAATCGAGCTTACCTTTTGTGGTATGGCCAAAACAAGGCATCACTCGAGTGGTGCCACAGAAATTTTACTTTTTTTTCCAAGCAACTTTGGTGACGCCACTTGAGTGGCAGCCAAATGGAATCACTTTTGCTGCATATGGAAACTCGGCTTTATTCTCGTACACCAACCAGCCTAAGTATTTAGGCAAATGCTGTGCTGGCCTCAATCTCTGTCTCAGGAAACATGATACATTTTGAGATGTATGTGTACCATATTAAGAAGCTGTATGCTGTCATGAGTAGTTAGATAAAACCATGATGTGTGAAGCTAAGCTTTGTTATATGGTAGAGCATACTTCAATATTCAATTTGTAAATGTTTTCTGACTGCAAGTAAGTAAAGGAATTTGTCGCACTAATGCACAATTAGACAAATCCGCGCAGCCAGTGGTGGATATGTGTAGCTCATGTAATTGAATGTCAAACACTAAGTAATCTCTAATAAAATCCGACCAAAATTATATAGTATGGATAAGCTCAGTTTACAGCCAAATGCTGTGCAATGAGTATGGTTCCTCTTGAGTGTATTACAATACTTGGATTAAAATATGATGCAGCACTGAAGTACCTCAGAAAAGCAATTGAATCATAATGTAGTTTGTAGGCAAAATCTGCAGTTAGTGTTGAAAAGGCAGAGGACATTACTACTGTGAGCTATACAAAATATCTTTGTTACATGGATATACACACTGTGTGGTCAGTCACAGCACTTTGCTTTCCAGGAACAACATCTACACTTAAATTATGCAGAGAGCAAGATATTTATTACTAATGAATTGGGGAGGGGCTGTATGTGATTGAAGTGTTTGGTCATTCATATACTGATTAATCGTTGAATAGACAAAGGTGGAGCTTGGCAACAAGTGACAAGAAGATGGCCTCACACAAAGCATGTATCTAATTTTTTGTACAAGAATTAAATAAATTGCCTAGGAGAACAGAATAACTAGCAGTAATACTGAATTCACATTCTATGTTGACTTCAAACTGACCAGGCAAAAAATGTAAATCATATGGGATTATGGGATTCTCAGTACATGTGTCATGAATCGAAATTGTAATAAGCCTAAAAATTACAAGTTCTCTATACATATCTTCTACTAAAGCAATGATTTATCTAAAGAGGGAGGATGATAACACTGAGTGCACAATGAATCGGATTGAGTGAATACGACTTGATCCTGTAGTCAGTTTCCAGCTTACAAAAAATTAGCGATCCCTGAGACTCTGTGATGCTTTAGACCTGAGTACTAAATCGTGTTGGAATTAAGTACAAGCTATGCATGTGCATGATTGCAAAGTAACTATTGTAATATTTATACCACACAGCTGAAATGATCCAAATGTTGTCCATCAACAACAATGACAAAGCAACAGAAGTGGTCTCACCAAAATCTCAACATAGCAGCTGACATCTCTGGACTGTCTCACTTTGACCCCTGGAACAGAGTGCCAGTTGCAAATTCTCATGATCAAGTGGCCAAGTCGAGCACACATATTGCGTACTAACTAAAGATCTAGTTGCTCTCCAAAGGTGAAAACCTTTAATGCATATGTTCATTCCCTTCACGTGTTTCAGCCAAGTATTATGCGTATTTATACGATCGGAAATGCTCAGTAGCAGCCAGGCTACATGTACAATTAACAATTAAGCGTCAGCAAGGAGCATTAATGATGAAATCATAGGAGGCAATGTTGTGCAACCTTAGTAGGGACAGGATCCGACTATTCGGGAGGAGGTGGAGTAGGGTGGTGGGGTTTCGGGTTCCGCTGGATAGGTCAGGAGTTCACTACACGCAGCAGTCGGCTACATGGGTAGCACGGGTTGTGTGGCGTGGACTGGGCGGGGACCAAGCAGCAATCGGTATTGTAATTGTAAACTGTCGAAGGTGCATTGGTAAAGTACCGGAACTTCAAGCGCTGATAGAAAGCACCGAAGATGAAATCGTTATAGGTACGGAAAGCTGGCTGAAGCCAGAGATAAATTCAGCCGAAATTTTTATAAAGGCACAGACGGTGTTTAGAGAGAATAGATCGCATGAAACCGGTGGTGGCGTGTTTGTCGCTGTTAGTAGTTGTTTATCCTGTAGTAAAGTAGAAGTGGATAGTTCCTGTGAATTATTATGGATGGAGGTTACACTCAACAACCGAGCTAGGTTAACAATTGGCTCCTTTTACCGACCTACCGACTGAGCAGCATTAGTGGCAGAACAACTGAGAGAAAATCTGGAATACATTTCACATAAATTTTCTCAGCATGTTATAGTCTTAGGTCGGGATTTCAATTTACCAGCTATAGACTGGGACACTCAGATGTTTAGGACGGGTGGTAGGGACAGAGCATCGAGTGACATTATACTGAGTGCACTATCCGAAAATTACCTCGAGCAATTAAACAGAGAACCAACTCGTGGAGATAACATCTTGGACCTACTAATAACAAACAGACCCGAACTTCTCGACTCTGGAAGCGCACAGATCAGGGAATCAGTGATCATAATGCCGTTGCAGCATCCCTAAATATGGAAGTAAATAGGAATATAAAATAAGGGGGGAAGGTTTATCTGTTTAGCAAGAGTAATAGAAGGCAGATTTCAAACTGCCTAACAGGTCAAAACGAAAATTTCTGTTCCGACACTGACAATTGAGTGTTTATGGAAAAAGTTCAGGGCAATCGTAAAACGCGTTTTAGACAGGTACGTACCGAGTAAAACTGTGAGGGACGGGAAAAACCCACCGTGGTTCAACAACAAAGTTAGGAAACTACTGCGAAAGCAAAGAGAGCTTCACTCCAAGTTTAAACGCAGCCAAAACCTCTCAGACAAACAGAAGCTAAACGATGTCAAAGTTAGCGTAAGGAGGGCTATGCGTGAAGCGTTCAGTGAATTCAAAACTAAAATTCTATGTACCGACTTGACAGAAAATCCTAGGAAGTTTTGGTCTTACGTTAAATCAGTAAGTGGATCGAAACAGCATATCCAGACACTCCGGGATGATGATGGCATTGAAACAGAGGATGACACGCGTAAAGCTGAAATACTAAACACCTTTTTCCAAAGCTGTTTCACAGAGGAAGACCGCACTGCAGTTCCTTCTCTAAATCCTCGCACAAACGAAAAAATGGCTGACACTGAAATAAGTGTCCAAGGAATAGACAAGCAACTGGAATCACTCAACACAGGAAAGTCCACTGGACCTGACGGGATACCAATTCGATTCTACACAGAGTACGCGAAAGAACTTGCCCCCCTTCTAACAGCCGTGTACCGCAAGTCCCTAGAGGAACGGAAGGTTCCAAATGATTGGAAAAGAGCACATGTAGTCGCAGTCTTCAAGGAGGGTAGTCGAGCAGATGCGCAAAACTATAGACCTATATCTCTGACGTCGATCTGTTGTAGAATTTTAGAACATGTTTTTTGCTCACGTATCATGTCGTTTCTGGAAACCCATAATCTAATCTGTAAGAATCAACATGGATTCCGGAAACAGTGATCGTGTGAGACCCAACTCGCTTTATTTGTTCATGAGACCCAGAAAATATTAGATACAGGCTCCCAGGTAGATGCCATTTTCCTTACTTCCGGAAGGCGCTCGATACAGTTCAGCACTGTCGCCTGATAAACAAAGTAAGAACCTACGGCTGGATTGAAGAGTTTTAAGCAAACAGAACACAGCAAGTTGTTCTCAATGGTGAGACGTCTACAGAAGTTAAAGTAACCTCTGGCGTGCCACAGGGGAGTGTTATGAGACCATTGCTTTCCACAAATATATAAGTGACCTAGTAGATAGTGTCGGAAGTTCCATGCGGCTTTTCGCGGATGATGCTGTAGTATACAGAGAAGTTGCAGCATTAGAAAATTGTAGCAAAATGGAGGAAGATCTGCAGCGGATAGGCACTTGGTGGAGGGAGTGGCAACTGACCCTTAACATAGAGAAATGTAATGTGCTGCGAATACATAGAAAGATGGATTCTTTATTGTAATATCATATGATAGCGGAACAAACACTGGTAGCAGTTATTTCTGTAAAATATATGGGAGTGTGCGAACGGAACAATTTCAAGTGGAATGATCATATAAAATTAATTGTTGGTAAGGCGGGCACCAGGTTGAGATTCATTGGGAGAGTCCTTAGAAAATGTAGTCCATCAACAAAGAAGGTGGCTTACAAAACACTCGGTCGACTTATACTTGAGTATTGCTCAACAGTGTGGGATCCGTACCATATCGGGTTGACGGAGGAGATAGAGAAGATCCAAAGAAGAGCTGCGCGTTTCGTCACAGGTTTATTTGGTAAGCGTGATAGCGTTACGGAGATGTTTAGCAAACTCAAGTAGCAGACTGCAAGGGAGGCGCTCTGCATCGCGGTGTAACTTGCTGTCCAGGTTTCGAGAGGGTGCTTTTCTGGATGAGGTATCGAATATATTGCTTCCCCCTACTTATACCTTCCGAGGGGATCACGAATGTAAAATTAGAGTGGTTCGAGTGCGCACGGAGGCTTCCCGGCAGTCGTTCTTCCCGAGAACCATACGCGACTGGAACAGGAAAGGGAGGTAATGATAGTGGCACATAAAGAGCCCTCCGCCACACACCGTTGGGTGGTTTGCGGAGTATTAATGTAGATGTAGATGTAGGATCTTACAATCTGAGACAGTGTTCCGAGAGAAACTTCCGTCACAATGCCCCCAAACGTGACGTCAGATACGCCTAGCAACAGCTTTGTGAACGCCCATTGGCTGAACGTTTGGATATATTGGAAACGAGAGAAACGTTCTTATTGGCTCAGGGAGAAAGGTGGGGTGGTCTCTCTTGCCTTTGGGAAGACAGGGCGAGTTAGTCGAGAGGAGCCACTCAAAACACATGGTCGAGTAACCGGGGCAGCTCTAAAAGAACGATCGCGAGGGCATATTTCAGTGGTTAACCAAAGTATAAATTGAAGTTATTAGTTATCAGAACGTCACGTGTCGTGGGCAGTGTCTAGCAATATGTGAAATCATAAAACTGTGTTAATGTATTACAAAGGGTCGAATATAACGGCGTAGCCCAGAGTCGCCATATTGCATATACTGATTCTGTGACGTGTGTGACAAAGCAATTTCTCTTCTTAAAACAAGTATAGTTCTAACGTTGTTGACAATTAACAACTGGCATCCCTAAACACTCCACTTGAGTGGGATCACCACCCACATGGAACCTGGCGACTGAGCGCTACTACTGTGCTACGAGGGACTTACCGAAGCAGCAAAGACACCTGGTTAGTGATACCGCCCAGAGAAGTCCTTCCTTCTCGCTACAGTTCCAATGACAGTGTCCTAAACGCGCTACAAAAATTCTTCAAATGGCTCTGTGCACTATGAGACTTAACATCTGTGGTCATCAGTCGCGTAGAACTTAGAACTACTTAAACCTAACTAACCTAAGGACATCACATACATCCATGCTCGAGGAAGGATTCGAACCTGCGACCGTAGCGGTCACGTTGTTCCAGACTGAAGCGCCTAGAGCCGCAAGGCCACACCGGCCGGCAAACGCGCTACATCAATGCCACAAAGAGAGATCGCAAAGAGTTTGGACTACTAAGTACTGATTATAGAAGGTCTCCGCTAAATATGGCAAAGACTGTTTAACGGTTTAAAGAAAATTAAACTGTGGGTAAAAATGAAAGTGCAGTTTAACACACAACGTTCAATATAAACAGTTAAAAATACTATAATATGCAGAATGTATTGTACACAATTCACAGACAGGAAGAGCAGATGCCTTACTATTGTTAGTTAATTAATGTCTGTGGCGAGAGGGACTTCTCACCACAAAATTAAAATAAAATAAAACTTACCAAATCATGAAAAAAACCAGCAACATGACAGGATGAATGCTGGGAAAGAGAGCTACAGCTCATATGAGATGAATGATACCTTGCATTGCGTGTCATTATCGTCCGATATGTCACTCATTCAAATGGACCCTACTGGCTTTCGTCAATTATTAAAATGAAATTGTTTTTATATTCTTAGAGCAAATGTTGGAATTCTGAGCGACATATCTTTATCATGGGACTGAGAAAATATGGACTCATTCTGTGTCACACCGTTTGATGTTAATTTTTTGATTGCATGTGGTTGACCTGACATGACTGTGGTATCCGAGAGTACTAATGTGCTGTTAGAGCTTACTCAAAACACAAACGACCACCTCCTGTCCTTGATATGCAATCACATAGTGATTCTATTCTAAAAAATAATAACCACGTTACAGGTCCGTGTGCCAACAGCATTGGATATCGTAACACAGAACGATCACACCAAAGTTTAAAAAATACTTAAATGTGTAATAATAGAGTGGGTTTGAGTCTAAACATAGTAAGATCGCTGTACGTCAAAAATAATAGAAGTTAACTTGTGATTAATTTCAGAGACAATAACATACACGTTGCCATCTTTTTCACTGAGAAAGTACAGGGTGAAAAGTAGATAAACCGACAAACTCTGGGAGGTTGTAGGGGACATCAAAACAAATATTTTTCCCTAATGTCAATTTTTTCCTATGAGGACGATTTAAGCCGGCGGAGGCCGTATTACGCTCTTCAGTTGTTAGAGGCCGTATTACAATCTTTTACGCTCTTCAGTTGTTAGAGGCCGTATTTCAATATTCCGTCGTTACAGGGCGTACGCTCTGCAGTTGTAGGAGGAAACTGCTGTCCACCAGTGTAGTAGTGCATTGTCTCTGTTTACTAATGGAGCAATACACCTTGAGTGAGCTCACTGATAATGTTGGTGCGTACTACGTAGCGCACAACAGCGGAGAAGCTGCGCAGCGGGTTTATCAGCAACAATATCCTAATCGCTGTATCCCGCATCATGATACCTTTGCTGCTGTGTACCACCGTCTGCGTGTAGATTACCTGGACAGGGGCGCCGTCGCACGGTAAGAACGCTGCAATTTGAGGAAGCTATCTTGCAGCATGTGGAGCGGGATCCTTCAATTATTACTCGTGCAATTGCACGTAACATGGGGACGAATCAGACGAATGTAAAAATAGTCCTTCGAGAGCAGTTGTTACGTCCATTTCACTTACAGCGTCTCCACAACCTGGAACCAGTTGATTATCCACCCAGAGCACAGTTTTCGCAGTGGTAACTGGAACAGTGTGAAATGCATCCTACATTTCCATCCTCTGTGTTGTTTACCGATGAAGCAACGTTCGGGTGTGATGGAGTCTTAAACTTGCACAATTCGCTTTTTTGGAGTGAGGATAACGCACATGCCACAGTTACTAGCGCTCATCAAGTGCGGTTCTTCTGCTACCTAGGCCATTAAATGGCAGGCAATATTACAATTTTCTCGCCAGAGAATTGCCAGAATTGCTGGAAGACGTCCCACTCCCTACAAGACGTCGCATGTGGTTCCAACATGACGGGGCGCCGGCATATTTAAGTCGTCGTGTGCGTCGATTCCTGGACCGACGGTTCCCAGAAACATGGATTGGCAGAGGTGATGTGGTGGGACGTGAAATTGAAGCGTCACCCATCCACCAGTGTCAGCCCAGTTTGCAGGTGAATGTAAGTTTGATTTAGTGTTTTGTTTAGGTATTTTGTAATATTTATAATTGTTGTGAATTATCTAAAGTTTTTGTATTTATTTTTATGTTTCATGTACGGAGAGGGCGGCGCAACGAACGGAGACAGCATCTTCGCTGCCGGACCAGAGAGAAATTTGCTGGCCACTATACGTCGCGGGTCGACAGCCAAACAGCAACAGAAGATCCTGAAACCGAGTTGTTGCGCCGTGCTTCTAAAACCTGAAAAAATAATAATTTGTAATGTTTCTACAACAATGACGTCATAGAAAATTTAATAATGTTGTAAATGTTCAGTCCTATCTTTTCAAGGCTCAGGTTCACGTCTATATGTAGTATATAGGAAGATAATAAACTAGTGTATACTACAAAAGTTTAAATACGTGTTCCGAGAATTTCTTTATGAAGAATTATGTTAAGGAAGAGGTATTACTAATTTATTTGACAAGATTATTGATTTTTGACAACGTTCATCGCGAGTTTGAATCTTGAAAGTTGATTCAATGTGGTTCTAATATTTATTAAAGCAGATAACTTGCATTAATATAATTTCTGAGAAGAAACAAACGACATCTAAATTGAAAAAAGTTTGCGCAAACCAATTGGACTGAGTGACGTAATTCTGCGCATACGACTCAAATGATGATGTTTAATTATAGTTTCGTTCAAGAACCATTCAGCGACCACTTATAAAAAGAGTTTAAATAATTCCGAAGTCTTTTGTAACTGACGTTGGTGACGAAGTCTACACATGGTTATATGTCAAAGGAAAATCATTTATACAAAACATACGTCGTTACACTACAGTGTACCATGGCCTGCTAGATCCCCAGATACGTACCCTATGGACTTTTTTGTGTGGGAGAGATGCACAACCTTGTTTACGCAGCTCCTGTTGTATCAGAAGAGGATCTGGTTGCCCGCATAGTAGCAGCAGCAGGACCAATTCAGGATACTCCTGGGGTTTTTGCCCTTGTAGGCAGAACACGATTCGACGGTGTAACCTTTGTTTACGTGTCAATGGAGGTATTTTTGAAAATCTGTAACTGGAATTGGATTGTGTTAATGAGTTGACTCTTGGTCATAAAAAAATGGAAAAGTGTTTGTTGGTTTAATTAAATTTCAGCCAGAGAAATCTTCCTCTACCAGTTTAAATACTCCTCATAGGAAAAAATGACATTAGGGAAAAATTTCTGTTTTGATGTCCCCTACAACCTCCCAGAGTTTGTCGGTTTAAATACTTTTCACCCTGTATATTGTAAACTGACTCGTTCCACATCTACAATTCTGAGAGATCATAGTTATAATACATGAAATACGCAAATTACAAGCAAAATAACTAAGTAATTTTACTTCCTTTCATATACACGCAGCATAAAGCGGACAGTGAAGTAGAGCGTGCTTTCCTGTGACACAGAAGAAAGGGGTGTCACATAACAAAGGGGACCGAAACGCCGCTCCCATGTGCTATTGCGATACAGAGCACGGCAAGAACTCAGCGAAGAGAGCAACGGAGTGAAAGATGTAAGGCAATAGTGCGGGAAGGTACTGAAGTGGGCGGCACGTGGTAGTAGGTGCGCGGCGGGGTGGGGGTAGGGCGTGCGGAGGTGGGGTGTGGCGCTTAGCGTGCCGGTGGTGCGCCCCAGGCCCCCAGGCAATCTTTCCCGCCGCCGCCACAGATATTTATTGTGCGGCGAGACGAGCGTTACTGCACAGGACTTCATCTCTGCCGCAGCGAGGCGTCGAGAGCGAGAATAATCTCTGCAATCGCTTCTCCCGTTACGCCTCCTGCAATTTAAGTCAATAGCGAATGAAAGAAAAGAAATGCTGCAATATCTCTTGGTTGCTTCAATGACTGCATATCCACAAGTCTGAATTGGTGTATTTCTACGAGGATCGCCCAGAAAGTAATGCATCGCATTTTTTCTCAGCCGAAAACAATGATACGATTGCGAAACGTTACGTATGTATTATTTGAAGTCTCCTGAGTGAGCGCGCCAAGTTTCCGTCACCTCCGACAGATAGCGTAGCTGAAGGACTGTTTCTAAGTGGCGTGTGTAGGTGATGTGCGTTACAACCAACGTGCTGTAATTGAATTTCTCACTGCAGAGCAAGAAACTGTGGGGAACATTCACAAATGCTTATGCAAAGTCTATGGAACATCTGCTGTCGACAGAAGTACAGTTAATCGCTAGGCACGGAGGGTAAGATCATGAGAAGGTGGTTTGCAGCGGTCGGAAAGACCATCTGCAGCTGACACACCTGACATGTTGCACGGAGCTGATGATGTCATTGCCGGCCGCGGTGGCCGTGCGGTTCTAGGCGCTTCAGTCCGGAACCGCGAGACTACTACGGTCGCAGATTCGAATCCTGCCTTGGGCATGGATGTGTGTGATGTGCTTAGGTTAGTTAGGTTTAAGTAGTTCTAAGTTCTAGGGGACTGATGACCGCAGATGTTAAGTCCCATAGTGCTCAGAGCCATTTGAACCATTTTTGATTATGTCACTCGCGAGGACAGACGCATTACGACTTGGCAGTTGGAGCTGCATCTGTCAATCGGGAAAGGAAGTGTGGATGCAATCATCCGCACTCTTGGATATTGAAAAGTGTGTGCAAGTTGGGTCCCGCGGTGTATAGCGGCGTATCATAAATCGCACCTTGTCTCGATCTGTTACAACGTTTTGAAGCTGGGGAGGAGGCCTTGTTGTCGCATATTGTGACTAGTGATGAAAACTGGGTTCACCATTTTGAGCCCGAAAGAAAACGACAGTCGATGGAATGGCGCCATTCCCACTTCCCCGCAGGTAAGATCTTGATCACCGTTTTCTGGGACTGTGAAGCTGTGATCCTCGTTGATCTGATGCCAAGAGGCGATATCATTAATTCAGAAGCATATGTCAACACATTAAAAAAACTCAAGACGCGCTTCCGGCGACTTCGGCGCCACAGCAACCAAGGAGATTGAGGCGTAACGCCGCATACCGATCCTGCCTTGGAGGTGGTTAAGTGGTAGATGTGTCTCAGAGCTGAATAGTGACAGATGGTGACGCGAGTCTGGACGCACACGTAGTTTATGTATCAGCCGATAGAGGACAGTATTGGAGAGGGGACTGTGATTTAGTTTCGATTGTGCACACTAGAGTGCACTAAAGTAATAGAATGTTTTTCATAATATGAAAAGACAATTCCGCGTGGCGTATTGAGCAGGGCGGTGGCTAAAAACTGTGACTGCATTAGGTACCGACAGGCTCAATATTTGTCGAGCATTCTCAATCAAAAACAATCCGCATTTTTGTAGCTATTACGTTTTCGGGAAATGCAACACCATAAAATTGCCAATGTGAGTGAAAGGGATTGTGAGTGACTGTGTTAAGACTAACACGGGCTTGGCAGTGATACTTGTTCACTTAAGTTTCAGAATATATTAATTAAGGACAACATTTCCAACCTTTACTTTCTTGTGAAAACTTTCTCCCTAAACGTAGATTAGTGACTTTAATTGCAGCCTGGTTCACTTCGAAGTACAGTAGGTTTCACTCGGCTTCCCTGAGACAATGTTCACATATAGATGCAGGTCGTCGTAAAGAGACGGAAGGAATCGCGCCGCCGCATAATGCTTAGCCCCACAGAAGTCTGAGGACTTCTGAACACATCGCAAAACAGGGTTGAACAGTGTTACGCCATCCACCCTATAGCCGTGACCTAGCGCCATGAGACTTCCTCTTGTTTGGACCATTAAACGATGCCATTCGTAGAAGACATTTTGAGGGTGATGAGGAGGTGATTCACACAGTGAAGCACAGGCTCCGCCACCAGAAGGATTGGTACGAACAAGGCATACACGCCCTTGTTTCGCGCTGGAGGAAGCGCATAGAACGGGATGGAGATTACGTGGAAAAATAGGATGTGTAGATAAAACACCATTCTTACGTATGTGTTATCCTCATTATGTTCAATAAAGAACAGTTGAAGAAAAAAATGGTGGGCCGGCCGTAGTGGCCGAGCGGTTCTAGGCGCTTCAGTTTGGAACCGCGCGACCGCTACGGTTGCAGGTTCGAATCCTGCCTCGGGCATGGATGTGTGTGATGTCCTTAGGTTAGTTAGGTTTAAGTAGTTCTAAGTTCTAGGGGACTGATGACCTCAGAAGTTAAGTCCCATAGTGCTCAGTGCCATTTGAACTATTTTTGAAAAAAATGGTGGGCACTACGTTCTGGACAACCGTCGTATTATTAGCAATTCTTCTGATGTGACAAGAACGTCATTGTAAGGTCTAGAAGATGACTTTCTAATTCCTAGAATTCTCTAGTTGGTTAAGAGTGATTACTTAGTACATTAGTGGTAAGGACATTACTGTAAGGTCTATAAGGTGATTCTCAAATTCCTGGGAGTTCTCTAGTTGGTTAAGAATGATTACTTCGCACACTACCCAACTATTTCAAAGGTAAATGACAGTTTACATTTTTCTCGTAATGAAATTAGCATCATCTTAAGTACAGTTCTCCTTTCTTAGTAGTAGCAGTTTTATTTCTCAGTAGAACACTTTCACGACGATAATTTACATGTCTTCATTTACAGATTAACAACAAAAAACCTATTTATGTAGGAAGGCGTTTACAGACGTACAAGTCTGGTCTGACAAGGATAGGTTTTGTAGTCAACCATGGCTTTATAATAGAAACCATCACAACATTTCCCTGGAGTAATTTAGGGAAACCACAGCAAAAACTGAACCAAGTTGTCAAATTGATTAGGGCCTCCATCATCCAACATATCAGTCTGTCAACAACAGCACAAACTCATCTTGTTTATACCCAGTGTGTAATGCTGTTGTGTGTATACGTTATTGGAAATATGTTATTTAATAGGGTAATTCATTTCTCAACGCCACTCACTGCACACACTGTATACATACTCTTCGGTGACATCAGGATCACAATGTTGTTGTTTGGTTCCCATTTTCTGTACTGAAATTTTCTGTTTCCTTACCAGAGAAACTGACTCAGTAACCCGTCATAATGAGCGAGATGTTTAGTTCAAAATGAGGATACAATGCTAGTATTATCCACTGCACAGCTCTGCTCTACGGGTTTTCCAGAAATAACACATGTTTATGATTAACCTGTGTTAAGTTTTTTTGTTATCTAAGTTATTACTCACTGTGTACAATTTATTGCTCAACAGACACTTTTAATTTGCCTTTTTAAATAAATCTGATTTAATAACTTTCTGCTCTTCGTACATATTATACTGTAAAGTTTTATTTCCTGGTGAAATGTGTTGTTTTGAGTTCTTTGTTTACCGTTTTTGGTAAACGTAGGTTCAGTGTGATTCTTGTTTCACAGTCATAAAAAGAGCGTTTGTGCAGTAATTATCAGGCATGTTTTTCATGTGTGTAACTGACTGATAAATTTACAGACAATCTGTAGTTTTGTACATATCTCTTACGACCATCTGCATTACTGTTTTTTCTTTTTGTGCATAACAAAAGCACTGTAATGAGTTTGCTAAATGGCAGCACTGTGTTGACTGTTTCCAATTCGAACAACATTATATTGTGTTACACTCGAAAAACGTCGTTATAAATGAACCTTTGTATGAGACATTAACACTGTTAGTTTGATGCCTGTCAGTATATGGGTTCCTTGTACACTTTGACTTGATCTGCTTCTTGTTACTTGGTAAATCTACTTTGTCTGAGATTAGTCGGGATGCATTTCAATATAATGAAATTGTGTGTTGGATGCATTTTTCCTCTTTCTTTTCGACTACTGAATTACTATGAGGGCATTGGAAATGTTGTTACTCCATCAAGAGTGTTGAGAATATAACAAAGTGGTCTTTGCTTTATGAATGAAACACTTCTTCATGTCAGCGAACACCACCCAGTATGGCGTTCCAAGCTATTCACTCTTGAACATTTTATAATTTTAGATACTTATGCTTCTGATTGCGTTGATGATAAGGACAGCCAAAAACACTGCTGACATTTTGTGGCCGTGCGCGCGTGCCAATGTCTTTCCACTGAGTGTACACTTCCTCTCTACATCATGCACTCTGAGCTAATATAAGGGGAAAGGGGGAAAACTGCGAAAGCGCTGTATGTGGCATGAACTTTTGTTCCATATTTCCTGCAGCACAGACCACAAACAAAACAAGTTTGTAGTATTATTTAATTATTCTTGGTGCACTGAAGACGTAATAAAATTTATATCTGCAATAACTGTCAGCATAAGAAAAGACGAAGAGTTTCACAGATTTTCGGAGGAAACCAACCTGTAACTGACCAGTTTTAATGTAAAACAAGCTGTCTTTTAAATTGGAATTATGCTGCAAATCGACCAGCTCCATCTGCAGAGGCACATTGGCACTTTCAACTGATATGGTAAATGGCCTCGAAAACAGGACGGAAACGATTGGCAGTGTCCTCAAACGTTTGGAGAGCTAATCCTGTAATTATTTCAACGTCGTAATGGATTGTTCAAAATGTGTATTAATGGTGTTCCTTGTCAGAAGTTGTCACTTCCACAATGCTATTTTCTTTTTAAATACATCCACTTCCACTGTGAAGTCAGAAATAAGTTGCTACTCATCTTGCAGTGTCCTACAAATGGTAGATTGCCTTCAATTCTATTTAAAATGCTAGGTCTGCAATTCATTCCAGGTCTTCTAATTCTCGTTCCAGCTTTTCTTTTTTCCTCAGAAATTCGACAATAGGGGGTCTTAAATCGAAAACTTGTCCCAGGCATATTCTTTGACTTAGCCAAAGCACTTTGCAGTACTATGTAATTTCCCCAAATTCTTCGCTCAGTTCTGTTAAAAACTATTGCAGCTGACGAAGTAATAATGTGTACCAAATTCAGAAATTCGCACCAACAATTCCATCACGTGTTCCATGTCTGCATATTTAAGACTAAGTGTTTCTTGATGTAGAGATTGATGAATCCCTTACAAATCGTCTGCCGATAATTTTATTTTTTAGCTCTTTCAGCGTCAACTTAATTTTTCAATTCTTTCTGCGTGGTGTTTGTTACGCCGTCGCCAACGTAGCCCCTGAATGCCGGCAACACATCTAACATGACACAGGACCGACGTTGCCTATGCCCAAAGGCGTAAGCAAAGGTAAACATCGACTGTTTTTGAAACAGACATACCGCGTACTACATCCTGCAGAGGGAGTTCGAGATGACCTGTAGGAAGTATTACCACACCAACATCTGATTGGCTGGCCAATAATATTTAAAGGCTAGAACTAGCACCGGACGTCAGTTCACGCCGAATACCGACCTCAAGGACGTCTCTACGGAAGACCACGTCTTCGCCATCGGAATAGGACTTGGAATTTCATGTATGTGTGTTACCACGGACTCTTGGGGAAACTAGAAGTTATCTTTTGTTGCCTCTAGTAGGAAATTCTTACTGGCTTTGTGAGTGTGACTTTTCGTTGTTATTCAGTCATTTCAATGCAGACTCACGTAAATAAAAGTTGTGTTGTAAAAACTATAAAATTGTCGGTTACAACAGTGTTGTAACGTTTTACAGCAAATTTGCGATACCCATCGATTATGCAACTACATTATATATGTTAACAGTTCTCATCCTTCTACTCTGTGATTTCCATTCATTTTTAAAACATTTTTACGCCATCAGCCACTGGACCTGGGAACCTCCATTGTACCACAAACAAATAGTGAAGGATAAACAGCGCTTACACCACGATTCTGCCGATCTGAAGAAAGTTCAAATGGCTCTGAGCAATATGAGACTTAACATCTTAGGTCATCAGTCCCCTAGAACTTAGAACTACTTAAACCTAACTAACCTAAGGACATCACACACATCCATGCCCGAGGCAGGATTCGAACCTGCGACCGTAGCAGTCCCGCGGTTCCGTACTGCAGCGTCTAGAACCGCACTATCACCTCGGCCGGCTTGAAGAAAGTAGTACCGACCAAAATAAGCTGCACCAAATGTTAGAAGGAAGTGTCGCACAGCAATGCTAAATGAAATGTTGCAGCAGGCTGGGCTTCAGACTGTAGGCAAGCAGTTAAATAGGGCCGGTGCCGGACTTATTTGGTGTTGAGTATCAGGTATACACATCTGGGCTGAGGTTACACCTGAGGCAATTGAGCGACGTATGTTTAAAGTCCGTGGTGTAGTACTGGTCCCTACTGATGACGACACATGCAGCTTTCAGCTGCCACCCTAAATAATTTTCGGAAATGGGTTCTGTACTTAACAGAACCCATTTCCGAAAATTATTTAGGTTAATTATTTGCGGATCCTGGGGCTTTCCGCGTATGAGACGCTGAAAATGATGAAGAATCCACGAGCATACTGATTCTCTACGAACGAAATAGGGGGAAACCCTCCCAACAGACGGGAAGACGACTTGGACGCTCGGCTACGGCAGTTGTAGGATCTTTTTCTTAATGAAACAAAAATAAATCCATAAATAAAATAAAAACAAAAAAGGGGTAGCGTCTTTGATTCATAGTCAAAAAAGTTTTAAGTCCCTTGTTCGATTCCCGCTGCTGCTTAAATTTTGATCAATAATGAGCATTGGCGGCTGAAGACTTCCGGCATAAGAGGTCACCCTCATTCTGCCGAAGGCCTTGTCAAAGAAGGCGGAGGAGCGGATAGAGGTTTAGAGCACTCTCTTATCCTAGGGGTGGGAAACTGCCCCTAAAGGCAGAAGAATCAGCAATGATCAACGGCATAAGGATGCAGAAGGCAATGGAAACCACTGCATTAGAGACACTTAACGTGTATCCAAAGGATATGTGGCCTGTAACTGAAGAAGTGTCATGATGATCTCTCCATTGGCAAAAAATGCCGAAATAGTCCCCCATTCGGATCTCCGGGAGGGGTTGTCGAGGGGGAGGTTACCATGAGAAAAGATTGAATAATCAACGGATGGATAACGTTCTACGAGTCGGGGCGTGGAATGTCAGAAGCTTGAATGCGGTAGGGAAACTAGAAAATGTGAAAAGGGAAATGCAAAGGCTCAATTTAGATATAGTAAGGGTCAGTGAAGTGGAAAGAAGACAAGGATTTCTGGTCAGATGAGTATAGGGTAATATCAACAGGAGCAGCAAATGGTATAACAGGAGTAGGATTAGTTATGAATAGGAAGGTAGGGCAGAGGGTGTGTTACTGTGAACAGTTCAGTGACTGGGTTGTTCTAATCAGAATCGACAGCAGACCAACACCGACAACGATAGTTCAGGTATACATGCCGACGTCGCAAGCTGAAGATGAACAGATAGAGAAAGTGTATGAGGATATTGAAAGGGTAATGCAGTATGTAAAGGGGGACGAAAATCTAATAGTCATGGGCGACTGGAATGCAGTTGTAGGGGAAGGAGTAGAAGAAAAGGTTACAGGAGAATATGAGCTTGTGACAAGGAATGAAAGAGGAGAAAGACTAATTGAGTTCTGCAACAAGTTTCAGCTAGTAATAGCGAATACCCTGTTCAAGAATCACGAGAGGAGGAGGTATACTTGGAAAAGGCCGGGAGATACGGGAAGATTTCAATTAGATTACATCATGGTCAGACAGAGATTCCGAAATCAGATACTGGATTGTAAGGCGTACTCAGGAGCAGATATAGACTCAGGTCACAATATAGTAGTAATGAATAGTAGGCTGAAGTTTAAGACTTTAGTCAGGAAGAATCAATACGCAAGGAAGTGGAATGCGGAAGTACTAAGGAATGACGAGATACACTTGAAGTTATCCAAGGCTATAGATACTGCAATAAGGAATAGCTCAGTTGGCAGTACAGTTGAAGAGGAATGGACATCTCTAAAAAGGGCCATCTCAGAAGTTTGGAAGGAAAACATAGGTACAAAGAAGGTAACTGTAAAGAAACCATGGGTACCGATAACAGAAGAAGTACTTCAATTAATTGATGACAGAAGGAAGTGCAAAAATGTTCTGGGAAATTCAGGAATACGGAAATACAAGTCGCTGAGGAATGAAATAAATCAGCGACCAGCCAACGTCCCACTGCAGAATAAGGAGAATTAAACCTTCAGGTTTTAAAATAAGTATTTGTCCATTCATTACTACTACTACTATTACTATTATTATTATTAATATTATTATTGCTATTAATCATTTATAAATATGTTAGTTTATATTTCCACTTTGTTATTTCCCTGCAGCACAATGTGCCCCTGATCTGGTACTAGCAGAACTACTTGACCAGGACACTCACCTGTTTGGTAGACTTTTGTCTGTGCTAGCACAGCTTCAGCTCACTGAACTTCAGTTTAGTGCCAGAAGAAAAAATGCTATTCGTCAACATACATACTTCTACTACTATTGGATCTAAATGCATGAATGTATACTTGTCACCTGACAATAGCTTTTGAGTATTAATTGAAATAGGAAACGTTCAATGTTTGGGGCTAAAGTGAGGTATTCATGGTACAAATGGCGCTATGTGTGCAGCATGACAGACTACATAGAAAGAAGGTGACTACTGAGTATGATCCATCTGACACACCAATCGACATTCATATATTTTAGAGGAATGCTTCGATAGTTGATATGTATGGGGAAGCTGTGTTTGAATTGATATGTATGGGGAAGTTGTGCTTGAATAAACTTCAGGGGACATTCATATCTTCATAAAACACAGCAGTGCTCTTAATATGGGCAAACTATACTGTGCCTTAATGGTTGCTACAAACTGAGCTGCTGGCGTCCATATGTTAACGGTGCATACCATGACTTAGTGAGCCCTTTGCTGTAAATATGAATCAATTAAAACAGTGTGGACCGTTTATGTATCAAGTCTGTAGAGGCAGAATTTACACATAACACTTATATGTGTGATGTGTATGTTATCACGCCTAGTGGGCTGAATGCTCCACAGGCGGAATTTAAGACTTATAGCAGACAATTGTTTGTTAAATATTGCACAACACAATGACTGTCAAAGATGCATATAAGTAAATAAAAACAAAACATTTTCTACAAAATTGTTTCTATTCCCCCTCCCCCTTCCTATCCTTCGGAAAGAGCTATCTATATTGTTCAAAGAATTAGCACGCTCCTGCCCATGAGTTGGTGCTTGCGTGAACGCAACCACCACCGCATCTGCTACCGCCACGTCTGCCACTGTCTGCTGCCTCCGGTGCTGCTTCTGCATTCGTCGATGTCTGTAGCATATATGGTATGGTGTCCACCGACCGTAGGAGTACAGCCACACCTACGCTGAGAACTGCTGTCTTGAGAGCTGCTAATTCGAGAGTCATCAGCTCGATGAACTCCACACATATGCATTCCTTTGGAACCACTGAGTCAGACACAAACACAGTTGCAGACCTTCTTCTTTCTTTTCTGATAGAAGCAGTCAACATTCAAGTACGAAATGAAAATAAGTGACAAGATGTAGTCACTGTGACTTAGTGAGGATGATGCTTGATCCCTAAGCAGAATTAAATCTACCTTATCATAATGCAGCCAATTTTTTAAGCTGTGATGTCCACACACACACACACACACACACACACACACACACACACACACACACACACACACACACTCAAACACATATTATTTTTTAGGAAATGAAAAAAATCTGGAGGAGAAAATGCCATGCTTTTGTGGCCACCTGAACGTAGGAACTACAAAAAGAAGCATTAACATTCACCTTAAGGAACATGAGAGCAATTGTTGACTGGGCAAGACATAAATCAGCATTAGCGGATCATGCACTAGAACTGGGAAACCACCAAATTCGCTTCGCTGACACTGTGGTTTTACCAAGATCTAATAATTATTAAGCTAGGATTTACAGAAAGTGACAGAAAATCAAAGGCAACAAAACGATGTCAGCATAAAAGACGAAGAATTGCAATTAGACAAGTTGTGGGCCTTAGTGCTAAATAAAACAAACAGCGCCAATTCTTCCCCACCAACAGCTCCATAGCATGCGTCTGCGCAACTCTGCAGTCTTAGGCAACACTCTGATGACACCATGAACCAAATGTTGTTTGGATATATATAAACAGTTTGGCTTACTGAGCTAATCTGAGTCTGCAACAGCATTCTGAGTCGTTAATATCTGTGGTAATGTCTCCAGCAATGGGAGACGAAACGTTAGGAAGAGGGTTATGCCTTAGACCATGGTCTTAAGCCCACAAATCAAATATCAGCAATAACACAAATGCTGACCATAAAAGCCTGCGTTGTATCAATCATTCACTTGTCTCATCTTCGTACTTTACAACCAACACAATGAGGTTTAATAGGAAGAGGTGCATCAATGTGACACTGCAGGCCTGATGCTTCAAATGATGCACATCACTCTTAATCATTGGAGGCAGCCAGTTAAATCTGTGCGAAATTGCACGTTACATTGTAGGAAACAAATAATAGTCGATATGATTCAAAACATGATGTCTTTCAGTAAGTTTTCTACAAATGTTCAAAAATGCTTTACTTTTTTCATTTCAGTCACTCATTAATTTAACAAGCAGTAACAAGTTTCTTCTCGTTGAAACTGTAAACCTCCAACAGAAGCGTCATAATTTGTTTGGAGATAATTAGTTCTAGGACATCTACGACGTCTGGGTTAAGTTGATTTCTTGAATATACCATAGCTGTGCGATCGCTATTGTACCATGAGAGTGACATAATGGTGATATTGTAACATCCCAGCAGATAAATTCCGAAGCCTCGCAATAAAAAAGTGACTAAACTTCCAAAAAAATGTGACTCATATTTAACCTTTCAACAGAAATCTCGTAATGTAAACTTTCAATAATTAACTGACTGTGATTCTCAACTGGTAAATCTGGACGTCAGCAGTGCTGCGTCATGGCTCTGAAAAATCATTCTGAATAAACTGAAAATTCTTACCTCAATGACGTCGCCGGATAACGCGTATGTATCTGTTCCTATAAGAAATTTTTCTGGCACAGCCTAGTGCAATGCTGACGACTAGACTTTGTTATGTATGAAAAACAACTGATTTTCTTTACGATAATCGGCATGACTATGGATAGGAGAAATTAGTAAACACTTTAAATTCAGGTGAATGACTGTCAAAAGTTATTTTAATAAGAAAGATTATTATTGAAGGATTCTTTTTGAAAACATTTACGTGGTACTTTGATATAACAATAGTACAAAAATCAGTTGTAGCAATTAACATATGTGCTCGGCAATAAAGTACAATAATATTTTGCTTTTACCTTATACTACATCGCTCAGGTACCGCCATCGTTCTCCACGACCGGCCTTTATAACTCTATTGATCTTCTCGAGCTAGAAAACATGACTACTGGACTGCATTGTCCGAACTCCAGGACACAAGTGCTCTCTGTGACCTATACAACTCGACAACTGCTCTCTACGAGCGACCTGACCCAACCTCCCGACTGCGAGCTACTACTGCTACTGCTGCCGTCACTACTCTCTGGTATGCGATTCTATTGTAGCTTATATATCGCAGGCAGCGTGTGAGCAATCCATCGCCGTTACATCTGCTCGAGTGCGCTAGCAATAAACTCCTTAGTCATGGACCTCTTCCAATACTCAAAATTCAAGCAGAAACATCAGTTATCTTAACTTGCAATATACACTCACTGCCCTTACAAAAGTTAACAAGTACCCTGATGTACTGAATCCATATATCCTATAAAAATTTCTTTTTTCTATTTTTTAAAGTTGGAACTACCACATTAACAGCAATCAATAAGTAGTTCACATAGTCGTGAGAGCACTCTCAAAGGTTAAAAAAGTCAGGGCGAGTAGCAACATTCTCTGCTGCAAGACAGGCGTCATGTAAGAATTAGCACCAATAATAATTAACAGGAATATAGTCGAAAAAATACACATGCTCAACTAATCTATTTTTTCCTTCCAGGTGAGATGAAATTACAGGGTTGGAAAAAAATTAGTGAACCCTTTTAAAGGTTTCCAGTTCACTCAAAATTTATTGTTGCAACAGTGCACTTGGAGTACATGAAATGATTACATTTTCATATCAATAGCACAAGCGGTACTGAGTTACCAGGTATCAACCCACCCTGAAACACTCATATTAGTACGTAGTGTAGCCTCCACGGGCGGCAATGCAGGCACAGACAACGGCATCCAGGCGATCGTACAAATGGCTAATACTTTTCTGGGATAAGTTATGCCACGCCTGATCGACCTGTTCACGTAGTTCTGTAAGACTTGTTGGTTGATGTGCTCAATTGGAGACAAGTCCGGAGATTGTGCTGGCCAGGGAAGTTGCTTCATATCCTGAAAAGCACGTCGAGTTTAATGGGCAATGTGTAGGAGAGCATTATCCTGTTGGAACAACACATTGCATTCCTGCTGCACGATCGGCAAAAGAATGGGTCTGACAACAGTCTGCATGTACCGAGCGCTTTGTAGGGTCTCCTCCAGAAACACGAAAGGTGAATGAGAGTTACAGCTTATTGCACTCCAGACAATAAAACCTGGAGTGCGGCCAGTATGTCTTGGACAAATGAACTCTGAGTCACTAGGTCTACGTCATAAACGGAAACAACCATCATTTGCAAGCAGGCAGAATCTGCTTACATCGCTGAAGACCACGGAGCGCTGTTCCATCTTTCAAGAGATCTTCTGATGGCACCAATTGAGCTGTGCACGTCGACTCTGTATACTAACTTTAGACACAGATGGCGCTCTGGTCGCTACGCTACTCTGCTGTCTGTTGATGGATGACGTTGAAACAATAATCAGTTCATTTACTGTCCTCCATATGCCACATGCCATCATTGGATCAAAATCGACGTCGTCTTTCGAGGTGTACTAACTTTTTCCCGCAGGTATTAGTTTAGTGTTAGTCACAGTTCAAATAACAGTGGGTGTAATTGTGTCAGTCTGAGTATGATATTGGATTGTGTGTACTGTCTGGTGGTGGTATTCAAAAATCCTCAGTTTAGTGATATCAAAGGAATACTATCGATAGATGAATGGATTTATCTATGTAATACTTAAATGTGGATTTCTGCGTTGTTCCAGGAAAACTTTCATTCTCCAACAGTGATACCAGGTGGTCATACAATCACAACTGGGGCTTCTCTGGGAGAAGATAAAATATTTGACAACAGACAGAGCGCAAATCTACAGAAACAGACGTTCAAGAATTTAATGTAAACCATTTATGAGATCCAGAATGCCCTATCCGTCGATGAAGCTAGCAAGTGCATGCCTACCTATTCTAACATACGTTGTGGAGTAATCTGTTGTAGTTACCTCACCAAACACCTCGCCCATCAGCAGAAACTATTGTTTTTCTGAGTCATCCTGAGTATCGATACAAATAGAGATTATGCTCCAACTGTACCGGATGTAGTTACAGAACTACTATCTTCTTTAAATATGTTCATATATCCTGCTATATGTAAATGTTTATAAATAAGAAAAAGTTTAAGAGCTACATGTGTATATATACTAACGTGAGCACATAGTCGCGGCCAAGACTGAGTGAGTGGGACACCTCCATCAGAAGAGTCTTGTAGTTACTGACTGTTGCTGCTGTGATACTAAAAACCAGAAGAAGAAAAAGAATGGGTCATTGCTTCTTGATAATAAACGTACTTTAATAGTTGGACCCAAATGACAGAGGAAAGACTAATGTTCTATCACTATTAACAAATGGTATCCAGAGTGAGCATGGATATTTATTTCCAAAAAACATTATTTAAGCCCAAATATCAGCTATTATAGGAAATATTGACGGCACTGAAAGAGTAAGCTACCAGACATTCAGCAAAAGCCGTGATATTCCAGCACTTAAATAAGTAAAGCAAAACTGCATATTCATATCTTACAACTTTGCAGTGGGAAACCTCTATCAGATATGAAAATGTATTTGTTTTGGCTTTCATATGAAAGTTCATGTCTTTTATTTGAGCCAGACTGGATTTTGTAGCAATTGGTGAGGAATAATTTGAACCGTATTATCATTTTCAAACAGGACAGTACGAATTTATAGCTTATTTGGCAAGCGTATGTACGTACTGTCATAACATTGAGCGAATATGTTGTCATTTGTGGAGATTGTTGGCTGCTGATAAAATGGGGAAACAATTGATGGTCGATATAGATAGAACTTCAAGGAGATTCTACTTAAAATGTAATGTACCAATTCGTAATTGTCAGTATATTGTAGATTATCAACTAATTTGCATATATGTAGTGTGCTCATTCTGATGGCATCAAGTACAAGCCAAATATAAATTTATATGTCAAAAGAAAAACTGTGACAATAAATGCAAATCTTGAAAGCTCTATTGAAAATATCAACAATACACTGAAACATCATACTACTCTGATGCAGAAGCTGGGAGGTGGTATGAAAATGGTAACTGTCAAGGTTCATGAAACTGATAAAAAGTAGAAGGTATAGAAAAACTCGTCCTGTAAATACCGAGGAAAGAAAAGCCTGGGAAGAAGGCAATGAAATACTTCTGTGGTTAATCAATATAGTGACTATAAAGGTTGACAAGATGCAAAAAGTTTTAAACATACACTCCTGGAAATTGAAATAAGAACACCGTGAATTCATTGTCCCAGGAAGGGGAAACTTTATTGACACATTCCTGGGGTCAGATACATCACATGATCACACTGACAGAACCACAGGCACATAGACACAGGCAACAGAGCATGCACAATGTCGGCACTAGTACAGTGTATATCCACCTTTCGCAGCAATGCAGGCTGCTATTCTCCCATGGAGACGATCGTAGAGATGCTGGATGTAGTCCTGTGGAACGGCTTGCCATGCCATTTCCACCTGGCGCCTCAGTTGGACCAGCGTTCGTGCTGGACATGTAGACCGTGAGACGACGCTTCATCCAGTCCCAAACATGCTCAATGGGGGACAGATCCAGAGATCTTGCTGGCCAGGGTAGCTGACTTACACCTTCTAGAGCACGTTGGGTGGCACGGGATACATGCAGATGTGCATTGTCCTGTTGGAACAGCAAGTTCCCTTGCCGGTCTAGGAATGGTAGAACGATGGGTTCGATGACGGTTTGGGTGTACCGTGCACTATTCAGTGTCCCCCCGACGATCACCAGAGGTGTACGGCCAGTGTAGGAAATTGCTCCCCACACCATGAAGCCGGGTGTTGGCCCTGTGTGCCTCGGTCGTATGCAGTCCTGATTGTGGCGCTCACCTGCACGGCGCCAAACACGCATACGACCATCATTGGCACCAAGGCAGAAGCGACTCTCATCGCTGAAGACGACACGTCTCCATTCGTCCCTCCATTCACGCCTGTCGCGACACCACTGGAGGTGGGCTGGACGATGTTGGGGTGTGAGCGGAAGACGGCCTAACGGTGTGCGGGACCGTAGCCCAGCTTCATGGAGACGGTTGCGAATGGTCCTCGCCGATACCCCAGGAGCAACAGTGTCCCTAATTTGCTGGGAAGTGGCGGTGCGGTCCCCTACGGCACTGCGTAGGATCCTACGGTCTTGGCGTGCATCCGTGCGTCGCTGCGGTCCGGTTCCAGGTCGACGGGCACGTGCACCTTCCGCCGACCACTGGCGACAACATCGATGTACTGTGGAGACCTCACGCCCCACGTGTTGAGCAATTCGGCGGTACGTCCACCCGGCCTCCCGCATGCCCACTATACGCCCTCGCTCAAAGTCCGTCAACTGCACATACGGTTCACGTCCACGCTGTCGCGGCATGCAACCAGTGTTAAAGACTGCGATGGAGCTCCGTATGCCACGGCAAACTGGCTGACACTGACGGCGGCGGTGCACAAATGCTGCGCAGCTAGCGCCATTTGACGGCCAACACCGCGGTTCCTGGTGTGTCCGCTGTGCCGTGCGTGTGATCATTGCTTGTACAGCCCTCTCGCAGTGTCCGGAGCAAGTATGGTGGGTCTGACACACCGGTGTCAATGTGTTCTTTTTTCCATTTCCAGGAGTGTACGTAGCGAAAAGCCTTTATAGTGTACAAGATGTGTATCATCTAGAAGAGTATTTAGTATGCAGCATATTGGCAAAATGTAAAGTCATCGAGGTGCTGAAGACTATTTGTCGGAAATCACTACCTTTAAATCTGGACAGCTGCAGTGAGAACAGTCTCTTTCTAAATCGTTTAAGTCACTAAGAGAAAGTATTACACAGCTCTCACAAACGGCAGATGGACGCAATAGATGAGGAGAGGAAGAGAAATAAGAGGAAGGAGAAGAAGAAGGGTATACTGCCAGTGATATCATCAACAATCACAGAGCTGGCGAATTACATGCAACATACGCAGACAGCTGAGACCAACCGTATGTCCTCGAAAGCATTCTATACGCTCCGTGAAGCACACAATACAGGTTAGAGAAAAGGCGTTTGAATGAACACCTGATTTAGTGGAACAAATTGTGTTATAAGCTTCGAACCCCTAAATTGTTTGCTGAAAGAGATAAAAATGTATGGTGAAGTAATGTGTACGCCTAATGCACATATGTGAGACAATGCCTCAAATTGACGATTAAAAAGAAAAAGGATATGCATAAACATTATTAGACCAGCGTTAACTGGTGTACATAGCGAAGGTGAAAGCATTGACATTAAGAAAAAAAATCTGAACACATTACTTTTGGAGTGTATGTACCAGAATGACCTGAATAAAATCATAAACTGACAGCTCACAGTATCAGCTGTCACGGGGATTACAGCTCACATGGATGAAATGATATCAGTTATTTCGGAGCTTTGAGAAAGATGCATTATTGAATAAAAATAATTATGGAGACAGTGGCTCACATACTTCACAGGCCTGTACATATAATAGTCCCGCACAGACATGTCATAATATAACATCTGGATGATTTATGACAGGCCAGTGTCAGTCAGATATGAGAAAATTCATGGTAGAATAAGGGTTTCAGATACGCTTTACTGATCACAGAAATGTATTCCAAATTTGCTTGGAGCTTTTGAGTGATCATAGGACAATAAAACGTACGGAAACATTGGTAAGAACATGAGGAAGAGAAATAACAGATAAACCACTGGAAGAAAGATATTTTGATTTGCATATGAGAGAGCATTTGTTAATTGCGTACCATGTTTACATCCATTCCAGGCCACAAACTTCGCTCAGTACTGCTTAGCAAAAATTTGTGAGTAATGTCAAGTTTGAATGGATGCCATTTCACAATTTTTCGCAGCTCTTTTCGAACGGTGGACCATGGAATGATTAACTCCATGACGCAGAATATGCACTTCTTGATGACTGCACATTGAATCCAGCATTCTTCAACAACCTATGGCGCAATTCGCCATCAGTCTCGTCCAGGACCAATTTCCATATCACCATTAATTCGAACTTCTGATTCACGTTCTTCAGCCTCGGTGCAACAAGAGGACCTCTGAAAAGTTGCAGCACTATTGCTGTTGTTTTGATCAAACAACTTTATGAGTAAAGCCCGCTCGCGTTGTGCAGACCCATGTTGACGGACTACAACTGTTACACACACTGATGCTTGTGTTTCAACCGTACATCGCCATACAGTACTCGCGCTTAACAGCAAGTCATGACACTAACACTAAAAACAAATAAAATTGTGCAGCGCACTGTCTGGACGTCATTCCTATAAAATTGGGTACACATTTGGTAGATAGTTCTCCATTCACGCTGGCTCAAGTATTGAAAATTTAATTATAACTACCCTATGTTGTAAGTCGGTAATGGAATGATACGGAATAAATCATATTCGACATTCTCTTACGTGAAAACGAATTTTGTGGAGCATTTGAACAGAACGATAAGAAACCGTACGGTTATGCAATTTAATCTTCGAGGACCTACAAAAGCCTAGACATTCTCCGACGAATTATTGGGGCGTGTAATCGAACAAAGCATCATATGATTAAAATGAGATCTGTTGACGTTCGTGATAATGGGATTCTGTATACAGTATACAACTGTATTAAGATGGAACGGTGCAAGCGGAAATTCAGTGTATGTGATTTGGTGCATATTTCGAAACAAAAATCTGTGTTTGAATAATCTTATCTGCCATACTGGTCAATGGAGATATTTACAGTTTCCAAAGTGCGGCGGACAAGATGAAGGTGTAAGATATTGCTGGGAGTTTTTACACGAATTACAGAAAAGCTAGGAATGAGATGTGTTCCTCGCAGAGCATGTCACAAGACTTCGGGAGAACAGGGATTTAGTAATGGCTTGGCTTTCTGTCACCAGAAAACAGTTGAGTGAACGTTCACAGTCTGATATACAACAGGGTATACAAACCTCAGACAATGCAGTAGAATGACATGAGTACTAGGAAGCACGTCAGAGATAGCGGCAGTATACTCGCTAAGTTATACAATGAAGGCTTTCACGAGCGGATGTTTCAGCTGCCGAGAATTCTTCCGGGTTGTATGGCCGTGGTCCATGGAACTCGTCCATCCCTGACGTTTCGTCCAAAGCTACGTTGGACATCTTCGGAGGTGCTCCTAGTTGTGCTGAGTCTTGCCGACTGACGAGTCGGATGTCGAAGAGCAGCCAAAACACCGTGGAAAGTGGGCGTGGTCTGTATTTCACGTGATAGCAGAGATGAACCTTGTCAAGGATAAAATATAACTATCGATCATAGTACGTCAAAGATAAAAACTTCTCATCGATTCTGTATTGCCACTGTCCATATACCGCTGAGTTTCATAGCTTCTTCTTTTCTGTGAAAATAATCACCATGTTTATATATTTCGATGGCTTCTCTACATAGCCGGGGATGATAGTTCGTCATAGTACATAAAATTTCAGTTCCCGAAAATTTAAGTACGTGATCACCCGACTGAACAGCATGTTTCGTACGGCTGACTTGTCTGTTTTTCCTAGTCGGCAAAGACTTTTATGTTCCGTCAACAGTATATTCAAATGTAGTTCAAATGTAGAACCTACCACATGTACACGGAATCATGTACACACCACTTGCAGACAGAGGGGGACGTTTATCCTTAACGGAACGAAGTGCTTGGTCTATTTTCTTAGTTGGTCTGAAAATCGGTCGAATGTTATGTTTCCTTAAAATCTTGCCGATTGGATCTGTTACTTTTTTCATGAAATGTAGAGAAACCGTGTTCTTCCATCGCTGTGTCCTATCTTAGTCCTTAGGCCTCCTGTTACTCGGTGGCAAAACTCTATTTATTTCCTTACTAGAGTACCCATTCTTCTCAAAAGCCTGCTTTAGACGTTTTAACTCGGCGTCCAGGTATTCCGGCGCCCAAATCCTTTTAGCTCTGTCCACTATACTTTTAATTACACCTATTTTCTGTTGTGGATGATGATGGGAATCCTTATGCAAGTACCTGTCGGTATGTGTAATCTTCCAAAAGACTTTATATTTCAAGCTGCCATCAGTCTGTCTCATAACGAAGACATCCAAGAAGGATATTCCATTGACTTCCTCCATTTCCATGGTAAACTGGATTTTAGGATTTATGCTATTTAAATAACAAAAGAATTTCTCTGAAGCTTTTTTGCCATGTGACCAAATCACAACTGTATCATCCACGTACCGATATCATCGACATGGTTTCTTATTTTCTTTTTCCAGAGCTAATTGTTCGAATTTTTCCATGTAAAAATTGGCGATCGTAGGAATCAATGGGTTAGTCATGGCCACACCATCAACCTGCTCATAAAACTCATCCTCCCACTGAAACTGACTAGAGGTGAAACAGTGTCTGAAAAGAGCAGTCAAATCTGCTAGGAAAACATCCGCTATGTAAACCATAACTTCGTTAAGCGGAATCATCGTAAATAAAGACATTATGTCAAAACTGACAAGAATATCCTCAGGAGCCTAAGTTAGTCCCTCCAGTTTCTCAATGAAATGACATGAGTCTTTTACATAAGAATCAGTTCGGCCAATATGTGGTTGTAAACAAGATACCAGATACCTTGCTATTTGGTACGTTGGGGAGCTAGTAACATAAACGTCTAGCTGGTGATGATAAGGGGATTAATCTACTAGACGAGGACTAAAAGGAGCATGATTTAGTGTACGCGGGAAATCGAGGTTTGGCAGAACGATGTGCTGCTGATCGAATTCTATCCGATAAAGCCAAGAAAATACACCAAGTAAGGGACACAAACAAAGGATAATCTATTGAAATACTCGAGGTTGATAAAGCAAAGGTGCAAAATTTAAATTTGGAGCTGGAATAAAACTCAAATAATGAATGTAGCTCATCGTACATTAAAAAAGCGAAACTAAAAGAACTATAGAAAAAAATTCTTCCAATAATCAGTGGCAGCAGCAAAAATTGTCTTGAAGCAGAAACGAGCAGCACAAAGAAAGTGATGTGTTAAATAGCCCAGGTACCTTCGAATACCTAAGACATCGGGTGGAATCAACCCGTTTTTAATTCCGTGCCTCTGGCAGTATCAACAATTGTTTCATTAGTAGTAGTGGTGAACAGTAAAGAAAGTACAAAATACAGAGGAGCAAAATGCAGAGGCGGTCGCTGTTGGTAAAGGACTGTGTTTAAAACCATACAAACTATACTATCAGGCCCACTGTTTACAAATACAAATCGGCTTAAATTCGTCTAAAAACTAAAAAATCCCAAGATTTGATGGAGTTTTTATGTGGAATGTGCCAGAGATGAGTGGAAAATCATAAATCTGAAATCGTAAATTTAGAGGTTGCAGGAGAATCTTGGACAGACTGGGTTGCATAAGTTAAAAAAAAAGAAACTAGAATAATGTGCTCTTGCTCTTCTTTGACTTGTATGAGGATATATGTCTACCTGATGAACTGCACTGTTACTTCGCTAACAACCATGTGTTTAACTATTTACATTGCTACCAAGACTAATTCATATCTCTGTGGATATTTCTGCCTAATATTTCTCCTGACCTTTGCATAAGAGCAAGCAGCACGCACATCAGTTGACATTTAGATATGATGTTGTTCACTCTGACTTAAAAAAAAAAACAGTCATCAATACTAACGATAAATTACTTCCCTTCAATAGATCTAAGCAACGGCTAAATAGAATGCTGCATTGATCGATCTGGAAACAAGCAACAGCATTTCCAAAATCACAAACGCAAGCAATAAACTACATCTAGGAAGTGGCAACGTTGCGTAAATAGCCCCTGATTCATACGATATTGATGATTTAAATGCAGCGATCTGTAACAGGTTTGGCTTATGTGCAAATGTAACATGCTAAAAACAAAGATAAAAATAACAAAACAAATAGACTTTAGCAGGAAAGTTTAATAGCGTCAATACTAGATTTCTCGGTGCACCAAGTTCTGTAGAATGATACCAATAACATTTATGATCAGATCAACTATCCATTTTCAATGTAATACCGCAACAAATTCATATCTCAACGATCGATTAATGTATCTACGGATCCTTCTTTAAACTGAGACCAGGATACAAACTTACTGATGTGCTGAGCAGCCCGATAAGCACTGATCAGACAGAACTTTATGACCACCTACCTGGAATGTCCGGCCCCGGTAGCTGAGTGGTCAGCGTGACGGAGTGTCAATCCTAAGGTCCCGGGTTCGATTCCCGGCTGGGTCGGAGATTTTCTCCTGTCAGGGACTTGGTGTTGTGTTGTCCACATCATCATCATTTCATCCCCATCGACGCGCAGGTCGCCGAAGTGGCGTCAACTTGAAAGACCTGCACCAGGCGAACGGTTTACCCGACGGGTGCCCTCGTCACACGACATTGCATTACCAACCTGGAATGTCTGTCTTTGGCAAAGATAACAGCAGTGGCACATTGTGTTAATCAATGAGGCCTTGGTAGGCCGCTGGAGGTTATTGGTACCACATCTGCATACACAAGTCAACTCATTCCCGTAAATTCCGTGGAGGGGGGCGATGAGATTTGACGCCACGTTGAATCACATTACTTTCCAGATGTGTTCGATCGGGTTCAGACCTGGCGATCGGCGGCGGTGTGGGGTGGGGACGGGCAGCACATCAACTGGATTTCGCCATTGTGTTCCTCGAACCACTCTATCACACTCCTGGCCTTGTGAGATGGCGCATTATCTCGTTGAAAAATGCCACTGCTGTAGGAAAACATGATCGTCATGGAGGGGTGTAAGTGGTCTGCAAACAGTGTACGATACTCCTTGGCCGTTATGGTGCCTTGAATGAGCTCCAATGGACCCATAGGTGCCCTTGTGAATGTTTTCCAGAGCATTATGGAGCCGCCGCCAGCATGTCTCCTTCCCGCAGTACAGGTACCTAGGAGCTGTTTCCCCGGAAGGCGATGGAATCGCACCCTCCCATCGCCTAAATGTATAACTTATGGGGATTCACCAGACCATGCAGCGCTCTGCCACTGCTCCAAAGTTCAATACTGATAGTCAAGTGCCAATTTTAATAGTGGTTGCCGATGTCGTGGTGTTAACATTGGCACATGCGTTGGTCTCCAGCTTTGGAGGCTCATCGTTAGGAGCGTTCGGTGCACATTGTGTTCAAACACACTTGTACTCTGCTCGGCATTTAACTCTGACGTTAGTTCCGCCATAGTTCACTTCCCGTCATGTAATACCAGTCTGCCCAGCCTAGGATGTCCGACATCTGTAATGATGGGAGATGCCCAACCCTACGACGTCTGGACGTGTTTTCACTTTGGTTTCGTCACGTATTGAGGTCAATCACCACAGCACTCGTCAAACACGTGACGGGTCGTGCAGTTTCCGAGATGCTGGAGCTGAACCACTAGGCGATCACTAACTGCCCTCGATCAAACTCAGATAGATCGCGCGCCTTCCTCATTCTAACTAAGGACAGCATGTTCACTGATACTACACGCGCTGTGCATGTGTCCGACTGGCAGTCATTCCTTGCCAGATGACGGTGATATCGCCTGGACGAGTTTGTATCGATGGTACTTGAGTGGTCATATTGTTCTGGCTGATCAGTGTACCTCCCAGTGAGTGTCCAGACATTAGCCCATTTCGTATGTAACATTGGTGACCAGGAGTGGACTCTAGTCTATCTACGGGGAGAGGAAACTAAAGTGCTTCTTCACTTAAAGCAGCAGCAGTACTGGTATAGAGCATACAACCGATGTACACAACCACCAGTACTCTACAATTTGATAACTTGTGGGAATTACAATTTTCTCAGATCGATAGGATTGAAGCTGTGCACTAACGTCACTCAGTATAACAGCTTCTGTTCAATATAACGAGCGAATCAGTCATCAGGAATATTTCTCCCACAAACTTTTTGCTTTACCGACATCCTTTAAATTTTCTCAGTAGTGCTCTGCAAAAAGAATGTCGTCTTTCCTTCAGGGATTCCCAATTGAGTTCCCAAAGCACCTCTGTAATACACGGGTTCTTATCGCACCTTATGATAAAAAGATTTAGCCGCCCGCCCCCTATGTGCTTCAATGTCTTCCTTGGACCTGCCGCGGTGGGAATCCCATACACTTTAGCAGTCCTAAGGAATGGCATGCACTAGTGTCCTATATGTGGTCTCCTTTGCAGATGAAAAACACTTTCCTAAAATCTTCCCCGATAGCCTTCTCTGTTACTAGCCTCCTGTGCTTGCTCCACCTCACATCTTTTTGCAACATTACACCGAGATATTTAATTGACAAGCAGTATATTACTAATGCTGTATTCGAACATTGTGGAATTGTTTTTCCTACTCATGTGCACTGACTTTCATTTTTCTACACTTAGAGCCAATCGCTGTGGCCGAGCGGTTCTAGGCGCTTCAGTCCGGAACCGCGTAGTTGCTACAGTCGCAGGTTTGAATCCTGCCTCGAGCATGGATGTGTGTGACGTTCTTAGGTTACGATTATGAAAGTTCTAAGTCTAGGGGACTGATGACCTCAGACGTCACGTCCCATAGTACTTAGAGCCATTTGAACCATCTACTTTTAGAGCAATCTGCTATTCACCACCCCAACTTGAAATTTGTTCTAAGTCGTCTTATATCCTTCTACAGTCACACAAAGATAACACCTTCGCGTAATCTAACCACTGCAAGAGTGTACTTCAATTTGCGGTACCGGCCGCCATCCGGTCATCCGCACTTCAAAATACGCACGTCGCCAGTCGCTCTGCCGCATTCTCACAGCTGCCACCGCAGTAAGAGGGCGCTGCCACAAACGCTTACGCCGCTGTCGATGATATGAAAACATCTCCCGTCGGAGCTCCAGCGGTGGATCTACTTAACTTCAAACATCGAAGCACATAGCCAATTTTGTGTGTCTACTATTTCATAACATTTAGAGACGATCATGTTGGTCAGGGCTCGTCATCTCTCAGAATAGCCATTGTACTGAAGACTGAGTGAATTGTAAACCTTTGTATCTGTCTATATTGCAACATTCAAATCCACTGTTAGCAGTTGATGCAGCAACTACAACGAACAATGTTATTTATTACTTTTACTATTTGACATTAGCTGTAGAAAAAATTAATATCTGAATTATCTGTCCACGAACCGCATCTGCTCCTCTTTCCTGTGTCCACTAAAGAACTACGAAGTGTACAGAGAAAGTTACAACATGATTCTGTATATTACCTGTATGACAATCTATAGCTTGATTGGACAAATAACCGCACTGGTCTTCTGTACAATATGTGTGTGTGGTTTCGCTCTTCTTTCTACGAAGGCGATGAATTTGGTTGGATGCTTAGCCCAATGCAGTTCAAAGACTTAGCAATAGTTGAGATGATCGATTGCTTGATTCAAAATGAGAGTTTTAAATCATGACCTACAGACATCGGTACTGAAGTTGAATCATCAGACCATTTCCCTCCAAACACTGCATCATACGCATTATTGTTGCACGATCATGTAATAAATTACTCACCTCTTACACAGGTTGTACAGCGACTTGTGTAAAGGTAGAGATGCCCATGGCACATAATAATGGCACCGCAGAGCGTGAACATCACTGCTGATGTAAAAGGCTTCTACGATGAGTGTGGACAATTTGTGTTTAAGAATATTACATTATTTCGTTTCGCCATTGCTGGGTGAGTATTAACAACATTTTCCACAATTATTGCTTCTTCTAAAATCGTAAATTAAGTCCTACCGAGACTCGACAAACACCAGCACGGTTGACGTGATTCCATCATCAAAAGTGGTAGGACGGTGGTCTAAATGACCATTCTCCAGTATTAATTCGTGGCGGATGGTACCAATCATCAACGGCAGATATGTAAATAGTATTAGTTTATTTTTCTTCCTCTTCTGCAGTAATAAAGGAATTTTTGCCTTCACACTAGTGTACATTACTTAGAGATATTATTTGTCTCTAGGTGAACTCAATGATAATATTGCAATAATCAGATGAATGTTGATGCACAGGCAAAATTCGATAACATATTTGACTATGTTCTAGGAAATAATGATGATACGACGATAACCAAGTCTAATGATTCAGAAGCTGATAACTCCGTGCGTGAGTATTACTACAAATTATTATTGTAGATGTCTACATATATCTTTCATACAAATGCTACTTACCAACATCGTTCTTTGCAGATGTGATGAATGTGAGTTGATGCAGGCTTGCTCCTGCAACAACTCCATTACCTGATGTGACGATGATGCATTCGTTGTCCCATTTGGGTCGTCAATAATGCAAACACCATGAGTGGTTTTGCTGATGTTGCAGCCTGGTCCATTAACGGCATGGCGTGGACTGACAATACCATGTAATTTTCGGGGGTCTGGTCTACGCTTGCCGCACCCTGGAGCATCTCACAATCTTCCTGGACTACACCAGAACCGAAGAGAAGAGCATCGTCTTCATTTTATTGAGAAACGGTGTGATATTGCAAGGCTAGTCAGTCACACAGTGATTTCAGAACTTTTGCCAAGAGTGTCACACTGAGCAATTTTTCTGAAATCCACGAAAGAGGGCCTGGTAAGGCAGTCAGTCACGTACTCTAACTCCACGTCTACTCAAATTATTTTGATTCACTTAACGAGAGTCCAGTTTCATCCATCTTTCGAGAGATATTGCCACTAAATAAACAGAAAACATCAGAGGCGAATGAATTTTGCTTTGTATGGTAGCTTTTAACTAACGATAGAAATAACCCAAAACATGGAGCTCATATGGATACACACAAAACTTCTAATGCCTGTGGGCATTATAACTTCAAAGGATCGTTTCCTGTTGAACACCAGGATCATCCAAAATTCCAGAGACAGGACCTGGATTATTCACTCTGCGTTTACAGCTCGGCAGTCGGCGATGATAGGAACGTAGAAGTTGACTAGGGGCACTTTGTGCAAAAATAGCAAAGCGTAAAACAGTTGGGTCCCTTCTGTTTTCAAAATTAGCCTGTCAGATCTCCAAGCATCTAGATTTGCTTCTATTCTCTGAGGGCGAAAAGCAACGCTACATCTGGATCAAAAACGTGTCCAGCCTACTTTCATCCAGATTTAGTGCAAAAAATATGCAAGGAATTTTTGCCACAGATGCTTCAACTCTTTCACCAAGAGTGAATGTCTAGAAAGACATCCGATTGATTACTCTAGCCAGGTACCCGTATGTATGGAAATGCCTACAGTGGATGAAAAGTTCTTAAATTTCCCTCTTTCATATAACGTGACTTTGACTGACTTCTTGTTTGTGTGGCTCATGGTGAAGGTGACTCAAATGCCTCTCATACCACCTCCACTAAACAGCATGTACTATATGTGGCAGTGTATCATGTTGTATGCTCCTGTGACTATAACCTAATCAATTAGAATATTACATTGAAATAATACTTACCTAATGTGTTGATGAGATTCATGACAACATTCACATGACCAACTCACCAGAGAATGATGCCTTTTATCAGCAGGCTACCTTTGGACAAAGAAGTGCGAACTCCATGTAGAGACCCTGTTAATCGAACAGACGACTTCCACGGCACAGTCCATAATGTATGCAACTTGAAATACCATCTGCTTTCATAACTTGAGTGGGTATGGTGTTCACTTCCTTGTTGAGCACTTGAGTGATTTTGGCTTGAAAGGTGATAAAGTCATAGATTCACAACAATTCATGCAAGCGTCTCTTCAGAAACTTGCTAACCCATGTGTCAGGAGGATACTTGTATCACCAAAGCTGCATGTCCCGATGATGCAAAGCTTCAGCTAGTGATGAAGAAGGGGGTCTTCTTTTATGAACACCTGAATTCGAAGGAGGGACTCCACAAAACCACATTGTCCGATATAAACGCATTCTCCTCTAAACTCACAGGCACGTAACTGATGGCAGAGTATGGGCATGCGGTCAATGTTTGGCAAGAATTTAACATTCCTAATTTAGTGGAAATGTTAGGCAGCACATGAACACCGATGTACACCTACTCAAAGACATTTTAATACATTCTGGAGTATATGCCCGCTCACATTTTCTCGGGATCCTGCCTTTTATTACACCATGCCAGTGCTTTTATGGGATGCAGTGTTGAGAAAAACGTGTCAGCTCAAAGTGCTGACCGATATTGAGATGTTGCTCTTCTTCAAATGCAGGATTCGCAGGGACTTCGCCTGTGTGCACAGGTACACCAAGACGAATAGCCTACAAATGAGAAAGGAGGAGAAATGCTACTGCTTTACACTAAAGATGTGTTTAACGACAGTGAAAATTCATGTGACTGTCATAATTTATGTTATTGCTTAGCTTATTGGATAATATGATATTGAGCTTAGGCTCGAAGCTATGTAGCTGTTGATGTCATACCTTCCAGAATTATGGAAATTATTTCACTTTCTCTGATATTTATGAAGGTGCTAAGACTTCAAGGAGAATTGCATAATAAAGATAATTTTGTCATAAGAGGTATAGTGGTGATTTCAGTTGCATTTTGCTACTCTATAGTGTCACGTGGAGACAGAGTTTGTAATTGATTCTTACTTCATTTGCAGGTACCATGTGAATAAAAGAGTACTCCGTGATGCTCTCAACATAGACTTCACATGCAATGACTGATTTACGTAAACTCCATCAACAATGTAATTGTCCGAGTCGTTGGTGGTCCTAAGGTTAATTAAATACACGGAGTTGATTGCTAGATTGTACTTACGTTGCGATATGTCGTCATTTGCCCTTACAGAGGCTAACAAGGCCAACAATTGGAGGCTGAAAGGAGTAGAAGTCCACCTTTGGTTCCACGCTCTTGAAAATGATATTTGTAACTTCTACACCTCAATTTCAAAGATGTTTTGACTATAAATTAGCAGAAAGTTACGAGATTACTGGAAAAATTTTGGGTGTTTAGTGGCTGGTACTTTATTCAATTATTAAGTCTTCGGTAAAGTTTTTAAGAGGTGAGGGAGAAGTTTATTGTCATATAGTGAGTAAGTGAAATTCGTTCGTTCAGACACGAGTTGCGACGTGTGTTCAGCGCTTTCTTGTAAATATGGCTACGAAGTACCTTTATACACCCTTGTCCATAATTTAAACGATCTTGAAATCCTCGGAAGGAAACACTGTTCCGACTAAACGACGGCAAGCGAAAATGGAAAAGTGATATTCTTAGTACGCCAACACGAGAACAATTGTAGTACCTCCAATAGTCTTTGTAAGCAAAGGTCTTCGATACAACAATGTTGTACAAATTTTGGAAAGGTGAATTGTATGGTGAATATAACATGATTTCTTTATGCTTTTGGAGACACAAAAATGATCATGTCGCTTAAGCGTACTCATTGGCTCTTATTTTGCGATAATATATATCATGCGTATGTTGTAAGGCCTGCCTCTATTACAGTGTTGCAGGAACCATCCAGAAACAGTTGCCCAACGTGATATTACTCTGTTCTAAATCATGACTACTTCTGTTACTGGTATTCCAAAACAGCAACAGTAATGTGTACTTTACTCATGTAAGAAATTCACAATACTTACGGAATTTATCCAGTATGCATTTGCGAAAACACTAAAACCTACTATTTAATCGCTACACTGATATTAAGTGACTGAAAGTAGGGTGTACCGCTATATGCTGTCTCTGCTCTTCCTTGATTCGAGGACGTTAAACACGTGGAAGTCATTTTTCGTCTTGCAGAGCATTCAAGAGTCGACAGCGCCATAGGTTCCGAGGTTTCGGGACTATGTTGTGTGTCTTGGATTAACGTGCAAGACACGTGTATTTTCTTACCGCTTAATTATTACTTTAACGGTCAAAGATGTTACACTACAGAGATAAATAACAAACAGAGTATTTATTTACAATTCTCAACAGTGGTGTTTTCATTAAAATTTACATCACAGTCTAACCCACAGACTAATATACAGGGTGTACATAAGGTCCGGGAACACTTTCAATTATATATTGCTCAAGAACTAAACATTGTACAGATGTCATGCATATTGCATTTTGCAGAGAAACACTGAAAGCTTTTTTTTTTCCAAACAGTCAATGTGCGAACTATGAATGACCCGGCAGACGTCAATAGCGTAATCTAATCCTTGCCATACCCGTCCCAGCATGGCATCGCCGACTGTGGCAGTCGCTTCCTGTATTCTGTCCCGGAGGTATGCTACATCACGTGGTAGAGGCGGTACATACACCAGATCTTTAATGTGTCTCCACAGAAAAAAGTCACGCGGAGTGAGATCTGGTGATCAGGGTGGCCATTTCATCGAACAGCTGTCAACTTCTGTAGCACAAAACTCAAAACGCTTGTCTTGCTCGTCGGCATTGACGTTCTGCGCTAGCTCCAATTTGGATGGTTTCAAATAGACAGCTTCAGTCTCAGGACTTTCAACACTGATATTAGAGCCATTTCGAGTTCACGGGATGCACGATGCACAGATTTCTTTGGACTCCATATGAATGTCTCTCGTACACGCTACACATTCACTTCATTCACACTGGGACGTCCGCTTCTCTTTGCCGGGCACAAGCAACCCGACGTAACGAATATGTTGTGCCAGCGGTAAATGGCCTTCCTTGTTGGTGGCTTCTTACCGTAATTGGTTCTAAACATCCATTGAACAGCTGTAACACACTTGTTTTTGACGAACTCCAACATAGAGAAAGCTCGCTCCGCACCTGAACTCGCCACTAGCGCTGACTATCGGCAAATTACCAAACTACTCTGTGGGGGTATACACGAAAAAAAAAAAAAAACTTTCATGGTTTCTCTTCAAAATGACATATGTATGATATCTGTACAATGTTTGGTTCTTGTGCAATAAATAATTGAAAGTGTTCCCGAACTTTATGTACATCCTGTACACAGCAACGAGACTACCTGGTGCAGAAGGTGTATCCGTTTGACAGCTGGAGCGACACCAGGGCTCCAAGCGGTGAGTAAGCAGACAATCGCATGCGTCGTAGAGATACTGTTCGTTTTTAATTATTTTCTACTTAATTAAGAAAATAGTTGTTATATTTTTGCGTTCCATGCGTTAGTAAATTACCAAGAGACATGAATCGCCCTGAAATACATGTAATAACAGTCGAATCACTCTTATTCCATGACATAAGCTAAACTTACTCGTGAAGAAATACTTTCCAGTATGGGTATGTTAGCAGCTTATTCCGGTGAAAGAAAGAGAATGTGAACACATACTTCATGAATTATTCCCGCTTCGCGCGTCGGGCGAGTAGGTTGTGCAATTAGTTCCACCTCTACCGTAGCGCTGCGTATTTTCCTCGTGTCCGTTTAGTTCAAAAATGGTTCAAATGGCTCTGAGCACTATGGGACTTAACTTCTGAGGTCATCAGTCCCCTAGAACTTAGAACTAATTAATCCTAACTAACATAAGGACATCACACACACCCATGCCCGAGGCAGGATTCGAACCTGCGACCGTAGCAGCCCCGCGGTTCCGGACTGCAGTGCCAGAACCGCACGGCCAACGCGGCCTGCGTCACATTTCTCAGGTACCCTTTACGCACCATCATGGTTCCACTGGTATGGTTCTCTTGGCAAATGAAGAAGTGATATATACGAATGTCCGGGTTTTTAACCTTCCGCCCGAGGTAGACGACTGTTTTCTGACGCTCGTTTTGCTTCCTTATGGAAAAATACGACATATTCGAAAGGAACGCTGGTCTGCTCAGCACCGCTTACAGGTCTATAGTGATTTGCGGTCGGTGGAAATCGTGGTCACAAAACATAGTCCTGCTCATCTCCGGGTATCTGGCTATAGGGTCCATATTACGTACAGTGGCCAAGAAGGAACATGTTATTATTGTAATCAAACCGGTTATTTCCGTACTAATTGTCCGCGGCGTGTGGTGGTATTAAAGCCTACATATGAACAGCGTAAAACATTGACTTTAGCTTATTTTCTCACGCAGGGTTCTCAGACTGAATCGCTCCCTGTTACTGAGGGACGCAGTGATCCGTTGACGGACAACGCCCGTCATTTTCCCTCATTATCCTTGCGTAGGGATGTTGATGCTGTTACTTCCGATGTGACCTCCATGATTTCTCACAAAAAGCGTCGCCGAACACAGGATAATGCGGCAGATGAACCTTCCCTATTGGATCGCCCTTCCAATGGGCCTCCAGTAAAGGATCCTCCTTCTCAGTCTGAAATCGTCGATGAGGACGCCACAGGTGCTTTCACGCCTGTGCTGAAGATCCCTGACAGCTTATCAGGCGTTGTTCCTGTTGTCGAGGCCGTCCCTTCGGAGACACCCGTGAAGGAACCTTTTTCCGGTTCCCACGTGTCTTCTCCGGTTCTCTGGGACACTTCTCCTGTCGACTCTGTTTCCCATTCCCCTTCTGCGACTTCTGTCGCCCCCTCTGGGTCACAGTCTTTTCCCATGAAACAACTGATTGATTTTCAAGAGCCAGTGGATCCCGTTATTATTCACCAACCGTCCCTCCGTGAACCCATGTCTGTGGACGAGTGGGATGTAGAGGCCTCTCCCTCGCAATCTGAGAAGGAATACCTACATGACGCTCCCACGCGACCGAACGCGGCAGCGTCGGCGCCGCGGAGCCGCAGTAGGCTCCGTAAACAGCTACAGAGAGCCGTGTCACGGAAGAAAAAAAAAAAAAAAAAAAAACAGTGGGAATATGAGAGTTCTGTTTCGTAGGTCTTCTCTCTCTGGTTCAGTGATTGCTTCTGGTATGGTTACTTACAAGTTGCTCCATTAACTGACGGATGTCTACCGTTCTTTGTTCTTTTTTCTGTTTTGAAATTCCGTGCAAGCATACACATTTCTTACTTTGAATATTAACAGAATATGTTCTGAGCTTCGGCTCGCCGCTTGGCGAGAGTTGTATGTCAGTCTGGGGCAGATACTGTTTTTTTACAAGAAGTCTTATTCGACCAGTTTTCCATTCCTGGGTTCTCCACCTATATAATGTAGCTTTCGAAATTTGTACGGGCACTGCCTTGTTTTGTAGTGAAGGCATTCCGTTGATGGATTTCGAAGTACTCGACAGTGGAAGGGGAATCGGGTGCACGTTTTGTGATCTCAGTTTACTCCTTCTTTATGCCCCTTCTGGCACTTGTCGTACTACTGCACGTTCGAGTTTCTATAAAGAAGAAATCATTTAACTGCTTCGTAAGCCCCGGACAAAAATTATCTGAGGTGGGGACTTCAATTGTGTTCTTCGGGAGGTGGATCAATCTCAAATTTTAATTTCAGTAAAGAACTCGACGACTTGGTGCGATCCTTGCGCCTGCGTGACGTGTGGATTTCTCGCTATCCTACACTTGTGCGACATACATACTTTACTCCCACGTCTGCCGGCCGGTATGGCCGAGCGGTTCTAGGCGCTTAAGTCTGGAACCGCGTGACCGCAACGGTCGCAGGTTCGAATCCTGCCTCGGGCATGGATGTGTGTGATGCCCTTAGGTTAGTTAGGTTTAAGTAGTTCTAAGTTCTAGCGGACTGTCGATCTCAGATATTAAGTCCCATAGTGCTCAGAGCCATTTGAACCATTTGATGCGGGGAGCCTCAATTCCTGCTCCTTTTCAGGAAGGTAAACTGGTCCTCCTCCCGAATTCCACAGGTGGACCTGCGATTGATTCCCTCCGTCCTATTACTCTCCTTAACTTTGATTATAAAATTGTCGCTCGAGCAATTAACATCCGTCTCTCTAAGCTGCTCGATACCATTATTGCCGACCACCAAAGCTGTGCGCCTGGACGCACGATACTGACTTCTGTTCTCAAATGTCGGGATGTAATTTCGGTGGCGACTGCCGCTAATATCCCAGGGGCTTTGCTTTTCCTTGATTTCCAAAAAGTGTTTGATCGTGTCAGCCATGATTTTTTAACGAAAGTGCTCACAGCAGTCGGCTTTAATAATGATACTCAACAGGTCTTAATTCACCTTTTTACCAGTATCAGTGTCTCGGTGATTCTGATCGTTCACCCCCCCCCCCCCCCCTACCCGGATATCGATCCGACGGGATTTACCTCAGGGAAGCCCCTTATCTATGTCACTCTTTGTCTTGTTATTACTTCGCCGCCTGGCCATGCAATTAAGTAGCTGGACTATATTGGGGGAACTTTTTTCGGTCTATGCATACGCCTATGACGTCATGGTTTTAGTACGACATGTCGATACCATACCGAGGCCTAAGGATACCTTGGATTCATTTTGTCATCTTGCTGGTGCTCGCATTAATGATCGTAAATCCACGATCCAACCGTTGAGAGGCTTTGATCATGTCGTTATTGCTTGGGCGACGGTCGTCAATCGCCATAAGACCTTAGGGATCTTAGTGGATCGCAATCCGATCAAAATGGCGACACTAAATTGGCGTGAGGTTACGAGTCGTGTTCACGGGGCGATCCTTGAACATGAACGCCGTTCCCTTGGCCTCCTTCACAAGGTACGGATTTTAGAGACCTGTGTCTTCAGTGAAGTATATTACTTTCCTCAGGTCTTCCCGCTTCCCGCGGTGATGGCCCGCAGACTGAAACAGCTGCCTGGTCGATTCCTGTGGCGCCACCACATCTTTCGTGTCCGGTATGAAGCCATGGCCAGGCCTCGAAAGCTTGGAGGATTGGGTCTTTCCGACATCAAAATGAAGACATCCCTCTTATTTGCCTGCCGCCATGTTTTAACCTGTACGCGGGCTCCACATTCAGTTACCTCTCGTTTACTTTCACGCCTCCAGCCCTTCAGTCTGACCTCTCCTGTTGATGTTGGACGGATTAATCCTAAATTGCGGCACGTTCGTGAATACTTTCTAATTTTCGGTATCCTAAGTGCTGATATACTTTCTCTGACGCATATTACTACCAACAAATTATCACCGAGTTGGGGTGCACCATGTCCCCTTTCTTCTGTTGAACTTGATTCCCCATCATCGTAATGGAAAACGGTCTGTTCTCACCTTGGTCTTCCTATATTGCCGATGAAGATTGTTTCGACGTGGTATAAGGTGATTCACTGTCTGATACATACTTCTGGTCGTCTTTTTCGTATTGGCCTTCGTTCGACTGATCAGTGTGAGGAATGTCATCAAACGGACATCTTACTTCACAGGCTAGTTGTTTGCGGAGGGGATCATTGGCACTGGGTCCGCTGTCAATTAGCTTTCCTTCCTCGAGGGCCTGAAACCGCTTTCCCAGACGACATTTTCCTACATCCGGACATATCCTTTTCTCCTCAGACGAAAACGAACACGATTGTCTGGCTCTTGGGTTACTATGTTCACTATCTCTTTGAAGGCGGGAATGATCCAGATCCCCTCGTTTTTCACCATTACCTGACAACTGCACATTCGAAATGGCAGCAGTTGCCACGATACCGAACGCTTTTTGCAAAAATGCTTTTTCTTCTGTTTAACCGTCAGGGTGTTGGTTAAGTTCCCCTGTGATCTCTGTTTCTTCTCTGAGCTTGAGTCCCCTCTCTTGTAGCTTTGTTTTGTTATTTTTTCTCTTCCACATGTATACATAAGAAAAAAAATTGATGAGAAGGGTGAGATAATGGGTTAGTCATCCGGTTCAGAATTTAATAATTGTTTGTGCTTGAACTATTTTATTTTCTTTTTGCAGCTGATATTAAATGATGATTTGACTATGTTTGTCTGATTTTCGTGAAATTACCAAGTCAATCTGTTAATAAAAAAATGAATAAGAAGCATATATGTCTATTGTTATCATAGGCACTTAAAATTTTTTATGGAGTCTAATGATTCTCCCAATCTTAGACTCCACTCGACCTTCTAATACACGAATAGTTTTGAAAACGGAATTACTTTTGCTTTAAAAACAAATGTGTTGAAGATTCTTGCCACGTGTGGACAGGTTTAGCAACAATTGTGAAACTGGTTAGCTCTGTGTTGGGAAACAGCTTCATTGCTTTTGACGTTTTATTAAAACGATTGTGTGGTATTCCCTTAAGCTACAGGTGTGGTGGCTTTTTGGTTCGATAAATAGTGCAGACATTACATCCCTCACAGGTTTCCTACGTTCCATATTAGCTGATTTGGCTGAAAGTATAACAAGCATAACTACGTTTTTTGAGTAAGATATACGATATCTTTCCGCAAAAGGTCATGTCTTCTGGCGTTTGCTAGTAATTATTTGTTATTAAAGAAAGACGACATTATTCAGTACATATCTGTACGTTAGAAAAGAATCGTAAATTAACTTCTGAATGGTAGTCTCCATATGGTTCCCAAGTCCGATGACGTACGGTTTCGTATCTCCCAGAGTCCTTAGGGAACTAAAGAATGACATATATGGTGTCATTTTTTAGTTATTGGCGATTTTTATGCCACTAAATAAACTTCCTATTATACAGACTATGTTACAGATCAACAACAAATTTCACTCGCTCTCATACGATATCGCATTCAGAAGGGTACTTGCTGGCCGCTTGGGACGCTGCTTTCGTGTGGGTAAGAAAAACAAGACGGAGCGTGGCAGCTGACATGTTTGATTGCGTTTACATTAATCAATTGTGGCGCACAGAACGATAAAGATTTTTCACCGGAATTCGAATACGTATTCTCTTAACTTATTAAAAAAGAAAGCTCGAAGAATTAGAGAAATAACATAAGTTGTGAGATAACTGATTTGTTGAACTCTGTAAAAAAATCGTAATGATGAGATTGAAAACGCGGCTCGATAATTCTGACAAAATTAATGGAATCTTCAAAAGATAATGGTAAACTCAGGAAAGAGATGTGAAGAAACTAGGAAAAAAGTTTCCGTAGTTCAAATGAATGCGATAAATAAGGAATGATTTGAAAGTGACTAAAATCAAGGACAATGCAATATTACGCAGATGTACTTATATTACAAAATCTTGGAATTCCTTCTTCAGTGGAAGGGTTAAAGGAATACTAGAGATATGCAGCCAGAAGAAGAGGAACGTCAACAAATGAAACATGCTGAAATAGGAAGACAACTTTATAAAAATCGATTCTCTGGATTCATAAGAGGCTTATAAGGCAATAGAATAACAGCAGTAGTCACATTTACTTGTTACGAGACTTACGGAGAATCTGTTCTCTTTTCTACGCGTAAGGCGTAAAGAATTCAAACGGAAGCTCTAAGAGGAGGTAAAGGAAAAGCGTAAGAGGCGCAAATGAGAGGGACGGAAGGTATCCGGACTCAGCTGAGGAGGAACATTAGCACCCGGACAGAATCCTCCATCACATTACTCTCACTCAATTAGGGAGGAAGCGACACCGCCTGCCGAACGCCGAAATCGAATTCGTTTTATCCGAGACCTTTCAGTGCCACACAGAATTCTTATCTTTCGTCTCGCCTTTGTCTGGCGCTTCTGATCCTATAAAAAAGTCTGACATCTTACAATGTTTACTTGAACAAGCGAATATTTTCTCTGCGTGGATCGGGTAAGGAATGCAAAATTTATATGAATCGTTTCTAAAGATTTTTCTCGTATTTTAATTAAGACTGACGTAGTTCCGTCTTTTCATGTATGTCATTATGATATTCTCTGTAATTCATTACATGACAGAATTTTGGGAAACTCAAAATCTCTTTCTGTGCCTTCGAGCCTATTTTCTCCATTTGCTGTTACGCAGACAAATGTTTCGACCACTGATGCACGTGGCTGTATTCAGGATGGTGTATGTTTACTACTGGGACAATGTCACTCTCAGGTCTTCATTCTTTTATTTTTCTTTTTTGAGTCATCGATGTTCTGACAGGTTAGGTGCGGCCAGCCACTATTTCCTTTCCCGGTATTTATTGTTGTCAGCATTTTCCACATGTCTCTTCGTCGTTTCTCCAGAGAACTGTCTCAAATCTTATCAGTCCAACTAATTTTCAACACCCTTCTGCAGCACCACCTTTCAAACACAGTAATTGTTTTGTTTTCTGGGTTTCGATTAAACGCTGTGCTACCAGTTTACACAGTCATAAATTTCTTCCTCTAATTAAGGCCGATGTTTGACACTGGTACCGTAGGCATCTTCTGGCCAGGAATGTCTCTGTGAATGTCAGCTTTTTATGTCCTCCTTGCTTCGTCCATCACATTTTATTTCGCTTCCAAGGTAACAGAATTCCTTCACTTCATCTGCTTTGTGCTCATGTATTCTGATGTTAAGTTTATCGTTAATTTCATTTGCTACTGCTCATTACTTTCGTCTTTCTTCGGATTACTCTCAATTTATATTCTTTGCTCATTAGGATGTCCATTCCATTCAACAGGTGGGGTAATTTTCTTAACCTATACTGAGGACTGGAACGTCGTCAGCGAATCTAATCATTGATATTATTTCATCCTGGACTCTAATCTCACTCTTGAACCTCCATCATTACTTCTGTCATGTATAGATTGAACATTAAGGGTGAAAGACTGCACCACTGCTAGTCATTTCCTTTCCAGTTCCACTCGCAAACAGAGCGACGGGCAAACGACTGCCTTTATGTCTCTGTACGAGCCCTAATTTCTCTTATGTTGTCTTCGCGGTCCTTACGCGAATTGTATGTTGAAGGCAGTAGAATCGTTCGTCAGTCAATTTCAAATGGTAGTTTCTCGATAGTGCTTCACAAAAAGAACGTCGTCTTTGCTCGTAATACTCCTATGCTATTCAAAGCAGCCTCTAAGAAATCTAGCAGCCCACGCATGATACGCTTCGATGTCGTCCTTTGATACGACTTAGTGTGGACTTCAACACTCGAACAATATTAAATAATGGGTGATACTAGTGTTCTGTATGTGACCTCCTAAACAGATGAACCCCACTTTCCTAAAATTCTTCGAATAAGCCTTCGCTACTGCCACCGTTACGTGCATGCTCCAGCTCATATCGCTTTGCAGTGTTACGCTCAGCTATTTAATCAACGTGACTATATCAAGCAGTACATTACTAACGTCCAAGCAGTACATTACTAACGTCGTATTCGAACAATACGGTATTGTTTCTCTTACTCATTGCATTAACTTACATTTTTCTACATTTAAAGCTAACTGACATTTCATTACACCAACTAGAAATTTTGTCTAAGTCATCTTGTATCCTGCTATAGTCACTCAACTTCAAAATCGTTCCGTACACCACAGCATCATAAGAAAAACAACTGAAGATTGCTGCCCCCCTTGTACGACAGATAAAAAAAAGTTCAAATGTGTGTGAAATCTTATGGGACTTAACTGCTAACTCCCTAAGCTTACACACTACTTAACCTAAATTATCCTAAGGACAAACACACTCACCCATGCCCCAGGGGGGACTCGAACCACCGCCGGGATCAGCCACACAGTTACGACAAATCATTTAGGCCTGTGTATATACACACATCAAGAAAAGTTTTGCATCACCTCGGTTCCGAGAGTTCCAGAACCTGTACAGAAAGTCGAATAGAGATCAACATAAACATAATTTCCGCCCCTTTTGTTGCTCATGAGTACTCACACATTGCACGATGTACCACGATACAGCGAGACCTTCAGAGGTGGTGGTTCAGATTGCTGTACACACCGGTACATCTAATACCCAGTAGCATGTCCTCTTGCATTGATGCTTGTCTGTAATCATCGTGGCATACTATCCACAAGTTCATCAAGGCACTGTTGGTCCAGATTGTCTCACTCCTCGACGGCGATTGGGCTTAGATCCCTCAGAGTGCTCACGTCGTCAATAAACAGCCCATTTCAATCTATCCCAGCCATGTTCGATAGGGTTAATGTCTGGAGGACATGCTGACCACTCTAGTCGAGCGATGTCGTTATCCTGAAGGAAGTCATTCACGAGATGTGCATGATGGGGACGCGAATTGTCGTCCATGAAGACGACTGCCTCGTCAATATGCTGCCGCTATCGGTCGGAGGAAGGCATTCACGTATCGTACAGCCGTTACGGCGCCTTCCATGACCACCAGCTGCGTACGTTGGCCCCACATAATGCCACCCAAAAACAGCAGGGAACCTCCACCTTGCCGCACTCGCTGGACAGTGTGTCTAAGGCTTCAGCCTGATCAGGTTGCCTCCAAACACGTCTCTGACGATTGTCAGGTTGAAGGCATATGCGACACTCATCGGTGAAGAGAACGTCTACATCTACATCTACATACATACTCCACAATCCACCATACGGTGCGTGGCGGAGGGTACCTCGTACCACAACTAGCATCTTCACTCCCTGTTCCACTCCGAAACAGAACAAGGGTAAAATGACTGCCTATATGTCTCTGTATGAGCCCTAACCTCTCTTATCTTATCTTTGTGCTCTTTCCGCGAAATGTAAGCTGGCGGCAGTAAAATTGTACTGCAGTTAGGCTCAAATTCTAGCTCTCTAAATTTCCTCAGTAGCGATTCACGAAGAGAACGCCTCCTTTCGTCTAGAGACTCCCACCCGAGTTCCTGAAGCATTTCCGTGACACTCACGTGATGATCAAACCTACCAGTAACAAATCTAGCAGCCCGCCTCTGAATTGCTTCTATGTCCTCCCTCAATCCGACCTGATAGGGATCCCAAACGCTCGAGCAGTACTCAAGAATAGGGCGTATTAGTGTTTTATAAGCGGTCTCCTTTACAGATGAACCACATCTTCCCAAAATTCTACCAATGAACCGAAGACGACTATTTCCCTTCCCCTCATCTGCCATTACAAGTTTGTCCCACTTTATATCGCTGTGCAATGTTACGCCCAAATATTTAATCGACGTGACTGTGTCAAGCGCTATACCACCAATGCAGTATTCAAACATTACAGGATTCTTTATTCATCTGCATTAATTTACATCTATCTATATTTAGAGTTAGCTGCCATTCTTTACACCAATCACAAATCCTGTCGAAGTCATCTTGTATTCTCCTACAGTCACTCAGCGACGACACCTTCCCGTACACCACAGCATCATCAGGAAATAGCCGCACATTGCTATCCACCCTATCCACACGATCATTTATGTGGATAGAAAACAACAGCGGACCTACAAAACTTCCTTGGGGCACTCCAGATGATACCCTCACAGCCGATGAACACTCACCATCCTGGACGAGGTATTGGGTTCTATTACTTAAGAAGTCTTCGAGCCACTCACATACTTGGGAACCAATTCCATATGCTCGTACCTTAGTTAGGAGTCTGCAGTGCGGCACCGAGTCAAACGCTTTCCGGAAGTCAAGGAATATGGCATCCATCCGATACCCTTCATCCATGGTTCACAAGATATCATGTGAAAAAGGGCGAGTTGCGTTTCACAGGAGCGATGCTTTCTAAAGCTGTGCTGATGCATGGACAGCAACTTCTCTGTCTCAAGGAAATTCATTATATTCGAACTGAGAATATGTTCGAGAATCCTGCAACAAACCTATGTTAAGGATATTGGTCTGTAATTTTGAGGATCCGTCCTTCTACCCTGCTTATATACACGCGTCACCTGCGCTTTTTTCCAGTCGGTCGGGACTTTACGTCGGGCAAGAGATTCGCGATAAATGCAAACTTAAGTATGGAGCCAATGCAGTAGAGTACTCTCTGTAAAACCGGATTGGAAACCCATAAGGACCTGGAGATTTATTTATTTTCAATCCATCCAGCTGCTTCACAACCCCAGGGATGTCTATCACTATGTAATCCATACGGGAATCTGTATGAGACTCAAACGGCGGTATGTTTGTACGATCCTCCTGCGTGAAAGATTTCTCAAATGCTAAATTTAAAATTTCAGCGTTCGTTTTGCTGTCTTCCGTTGCCACGCCAGACTGATCAGTGAGCGACTGGATGGAAGCCTTCGACCCGCTTACCGATTTTACGTAAGACCCGAATTTCCTTGGGTTTTTAGCAAGATCTTTTGCTAAGGTATGACGGTGGTAGTGGTTGTATGCTTCGCGCATCGCTCTTTTTACAGCAGCACGAATCTCTACTAACTTTTGCCTGTCCTCATTCTCCAGATCTTTCTTGCACCGCGAGTGCAACTGCCTTTGCTTCCTGAGCATTCTCCGAATTGCGCCGTTAAAGCACGGTGGGTCTTTTCCGTCCGTAACCCACTTTTTCGGCACATACCTGTCCAATGCGTGATTTACAATGTGCTTAAAATTTGCCCATAATTCTTCCACGTCCATCGTACCGGAAGTAAATGAAGTCGATTCATTTACCAAGTGGGATGCTAACAACTGCTTACCTGCTCTTTCTAGTAAGAATGCTCTCCTGGCCTTCTTGACCGACTTTTTAACTTTCGTAACCATATTCGTAATGACAACATCATGATCACTAATCCCTGTCTCAACACTGACACCGTCGATGAGGTCTGGTCTGTTCGTAGCTACCAGATTTAAAATATTTCCATTACGCGTTGGCTGTCAGCTTAGCTGCTCAAGACAGTTTTCGGATAATGCGTTAAAAAGTAATTCACGCGACGGCTTGTCTGTACCACCTGTAATGAATCCATAGACATCCCAGTCTATACTAGGTAGGTTGAAGTCGCCCCCGACTAATATAGCATGATTTGGGTACTTCTGCGATACAGAATGTAGACTCCGTTTGAATGATTCTAGAACTGCCATGGTGGAACCTGGTGGTCGGTAATAACACCCCACAATTAACTTTATTTCCCCTAGCCCTGTTAAACGTGTCCAGATAACTTCACAATCACACTCTGCTTCGACCTCAGTAGACACAATATTTTTGTCAACTGCAATGAAGACACCACCTCCTACGGTGTCCAATGTCTTTCCGATACACGCTCCAACCCTCACTAAATATTTCAGAACTTCCTGTCTCAGGGTTCAGCCAGGTCTCAGTTCCAAGAATAATTTGCGCGCTACACGCTTCCTGTAGGGCAGTAAATTCAGAAACTTTATTCCGAACACTCTGAAAATTTACTGCTAATATCTTGATAGCTGAAGTGTCTTTGCACTGAGCGCATTCCGATTTCCCTGCCTGCACGTCGACTGGCGAGTGTTCATCAGGACACCTCACACTACAGCCTAGCCTAAAAAAAAACCATGTGCACGCCACAAGTACTCTGCTACCCTAGTAGCCGCTTCGTTTATGTAGTGCACCCCTAATCTATCTAGGGGCGTCCTACAATTCCCCACCCAATAGCGCAAGTCTAGAAATCTGCAGCCAAGACCGTTACAGAGTCGACGAAGCCTCTGGTTGACATCCTCCACTCGGCTCCAAACCAAAGGACCCCGATCCACTCTGGGAATGATGCTACAAATAGAGAGCTCTGCTTGCACCCCGCGTGCGAGGCCAGCGGTCTTCACCGAATCCGCCAGCCACCTCTACGAACTGAGGATCGCCTCAGAACCCAAGCGACACGCATCATTGGTGCCGACGTGAGCAACTACTTGCAGACCACTGCACCCCGTATGCTCGATAGCCGCAGGCAAGGCCGCCTCCACATCTTGGATGAGGCCCCCTGGCAGACAAACAGAGTGTACGTTTGATTTCTTTCCAGCCCTCAACGCTATTTCCCTAAGGGAGCTTCCAATAACCAGCAAGCCTTTGCCCCCGTGTGCGTGCTCGGGCCCTGCTGAAGGAGCGGCCACGTGCCCACTTACAGGACGAACGGGCGAGGCCAGCCGGACAGCCTCCGCATAGATCCTCCGCCTCGAGCGAAAGGAACGCGTTGCAGTCCGCCACTCACCCTGAGGTGAGGGCGGCCCCAACGCGCCGGGTACACTAGAAGGTGCATCGGCGGCTGAGTCAGCGTACGCAGCAAGCGACACCTGGGGTGTCTCAAGCGACGCGCCAGACCCTCCGCCGTCGCTGCACCTCGAGGCAGCAGCCTGAAGGCGGCTGACCGTGGCCAACAGCACGCTCAGCTGCTCGCGAACCGCGGCCAGTTCCTCCTGCGCCCGCACACAGCACGCACACACCCTATGCATCCTACTGCTAATATCTAACGACTCCGCGGATTTATACTCTACGTCTATCAATATGCAACATTACTTCTGTCAAATAAGAGAGTACGCTACGATTTTATGTAATTAAATATGCAAGTGCACAAACACTCGGAAAGAAATTAAGAATCAAACTACAAAACAAATATGAATGCTAAATATATGACTCGCTACTGCACTGCTGCTGCACTGATACTTCACCAGCGGCTGCTCAAGGCTGTTGCCAACCCTGAGCGGTCCTGTGCACAGTTTGAGTCGTAACACGACCTCCTGTAGCTGCACGAAAAGCATTATTCAACTTGTTGGTGTTGCTGGCAGTGTTCCTCCGAGCCATAATCCGTAGGTAGCGGTCATCCACAGCAGTAGTAGCCCTTGGGCGCCGTGAGCGAGGCATGGCATCGACAGGTCCTGTCTCTCTGTATCTCCATGTCCGAAGAAGATCGCTTTGGTTCACTCCGAGACGCCTGGACACTTCCCTTGTCGAGAGCTCTTCCTACACAAAGTAACAATGCGGACGCGATCGAACCACGGTATTGACACTCTAGGTGTGATTGTACTACAGACAACACGAGCCGTGTACCTCCTTCCCGGTGGAATGATTGGAACTAATCAGGTGTTGGACACCCTCCGTCTAATAGGCGCTGCTCATACAGGGTTGTTTACATCTTTGGGCGGGTTTTTGCGACATCTCTGAACAGTAAAAGGGACTGTCTTTGATGCAGTACCCACAGTCAACGTCTATCTTGAGGAGTTATGGGAACAGAGGTGATGCAAAAACTTTTTTGATATGAGTAGAAAATAATAGCCATCCTATCACACTTCCGTGGGGCGCTCCTGACGATACCCTCGTCTTTGATGGACACTAGCCGTCAAGGACAACCTTCTGGGTTTTATTGTTTGCCAAGTCTTCGAGCCACTTATATATCCGGGAACCTATTCCGGGTACACATACTTTCGTTAACAGCCTCCAGTGGGACGCCGTGTCAAACACTTTTCGGAAATTTAGGAATATAGATTCTCCTGTCGCCCTTCATCCATAGTTCGGAGGATATTAAGTGAGAACAGAGCAAGCTGAGTTTCGCAAAAGCGATGCTTTCTAAAACTAAGCTGTTTCGTGGGTGTAAGCTTCTCGGTCTTAAAACAATTTATTATATTCGATCTGAGGATATGTTCAAGGATGCTGCAGAAAACATGCTAGGGATGTTGTTGTTGTGGTCTTCAGTCCAGAGACTGATTTGATGCAGATCTTCATGCTACTCTATCCTGTGCAAGCTTCATCTCCCAGTACCTCCTGCAACCTACATCCTTCTGAATTTATTTAGTGTATTCCTCTCTTGGTCTTCCTCTACGCTTTTTACCCTCCACGCTGCCCTCCAATACTAAATTGATGCCTCAGAATATGCCCTACCAACCGATCTAGTCAAGTTGTGCCACAACTTTTCTCCCGAATTCTATTCAATACCTCCTCATTAGTTATGTGATCTACCCATATAATCTTGAGCATTCTTCTGTAGCACCATATTTCTAAAGCTTCTATTCTCTTCTTGTCTAAGCTATTTATCGTCCATGTTTCACTTCCATACATGGCTACACTCCATACAAATACTTTCAGAAACGACTTCCTGACACTTAAATCTATAATCGATGTTAACAAATTTCTCTTCTTCAGAAACGCTTTCCTTGCCAGTGCCAGTCTACATTTTATATCCTATCTACTTCGACCATCATCAGTTATTTTGCTCCCCAAATAACAAAACTCCTTTACTACTTTAAGCGTCTCATTTCCTAATCGAATACCCTCAGCATCACCCGATTTAATTCGACTACATTTCATTATCGTCGTTTTCCTTTTGTTGATGTTAATCTTTTATCCTCCTTTCAAGACACTGTCCATTCCGTTCAGCTGCTCTTCCAGGTCTTTTGCTGTCTCTGATTTTAATTTCTAATCCGAATTTTTCTTTTGTTTCCTTTTCTGATTGCTCAGTATACAGATTGAATAACATCGGAGACAGGCAACAACCCTGTCTCACTCGCTTCCCAACCACTGCTTCCCTTTCATGTCCCTCGACTCTTATAACTGCCATCTGGTTTCTGTACAAATTGTAAATAGCCTTTCGCTCACTGTATTTTACGCCGGCCACCTTCAGAATTTGAAAGAGAGTATTCCAGTCAACATTGTCAAAAGCTTTCTCTAAGTCTACAAATGCTAGAAACTAAGGTTTGCCTTTCCTTAATCTTTCTTCTAAGATAAGTCGTAAGGTCAGTATTGCTTCACGGGTTCCAACATTTCTACGGAATCCAAACTGATCTTCCCAGAGGTCCACTTCTACCAGTTTTTCCATTCGTCTGTAAAGTATTTGTGTTAGTATTTTGCAGCTGTGACTTATTAAACTGATAGTTCGGTAATTTTCACATCTGTCAGCACCTGCTTTCTTTGGGATTGAAATTATTATATTCTTCTTGAAGTCTAAGGGCATTTCGCCTGTCTCATACATCTTGCTCACTAGATGCTTGAGTTTTGTCAGGGCTGGCTCGCCTAAGGGTGTCAGTAGTTGAATGTTGTCTACTCCAGGGGCCTTGTTTCGACTTAGGTCTTTCAGTGCTCTGTCAAACTCTTCACGCAGTATCATATCTCCTATTTCATCTTCGTCTACATTCTCTTCCATTTCTATAATATTGTCATCAAGAACATCGCCCTTGTACAGATCCTCTATATACTCCTTCCACCTTTCTGCTTTCCATTCTTTGCTTCGAACTGGGTTTTCATCGGAGGTCTTGATATTCATATAAGTGGTTCTCTTTTCTCCAAAGGTCTCTCTAATTTTCCTGTAGGCTGTATCTATCTTACCCCTAGTGATATGTGCCTCTAAATCGTTACATTTGTCCTCTAGCCTTCCCTATTTAGCCATTTTGCACTTCCTGTCGATCTCATTTTTGAGAAGTTTGTATTCCTTTTTGCCTGCTTCGTTTACTGCATTTTTATATTTTCTCCTTATGCTGATTGGTCTGTAATTTTGGGGATCCGTTCTTTAGCACTTCTTGTACACGGAAGTCTCCCTACGTTTATTTGCAGTCGCTGGAGACTTTTCACTGGACGAGAGATTGGTGATAAATGTGGGAAGAATGCCGTAGAGTACAAAGAGACTTTATAGCCACTATCACGTATTATAAAGACCTCAGTGGCTCGCCGAAGACAGAACTGAACGGTCGTTGCCATGAATTAGACACTCGGCCCACATTGCAAGAAATACAGGCTCGGAAGAATTTTAAAAGTCAATTCCTGGAAGGAACACAAATTTAGAGGAAGAAAGAGTCCAACGAAGCTCGCAGTGGGAATTTAGTAAATCGGTGCTGCGAAACGGGAGCAATTTTTTCTCGAGGAAGCGTCCGCGTGCCGAGAAGAGCGCTCGCGGTGATGTAGGCCGGGCGCGTGTCTTACAAGGGACTTTAGGTGAGATGTGGCCGGCGCGGCGGGCCTATAAAGTCGAGTGTCTTCCCGCCCCGCTGCCGGAGGACAGGTGCGCCTGAGTGGTCCCCCGGGCCAAACGCAAATCTGGGCGCGGCCTGGGGCTACGGGACGGCGGACCGCGCTGCGTGAAATATTGACGGCCCGGGCCTTGGGCCGTGGCACGGCCACCCAGCGGCGGCCCGGACAGCACGCGGGGCGGGCCGCCTGGCGGCGGGGCATGCGGGGGTTCCTCTCTCCGTCCGTCCGTATCAGACTGCTCCAAAAGCGTTTTGCACCACACTGAAAAAGTGCATAGCTGAAAAACGGAACGTCATTTGGGCTCGCCTTTCTTTCACTTTCTTCTTTCAGTCATGGGGATACATACATTTAGAGCGCGTTAACTCTATTGGCTCACCTTTCTTTCACTTTATTAATTCAGTCATGCAGACACATATAACTAGGGCAAATACACTACTGGCCATTAAAATTGCTACACCAAGAAGAAATGCAGATGATAAACGGGTATTCATTGGACAAATATATTATACTAGAACTGACATGTGATTACATTTTCACGCAATTTGGGTGCATAGATCTTGAGAAATCAGTACCCAGAACAACAACCTCTGGCCGTAATAACGGCCTTGATACGCCTGGGCATTGAGTCAAACAGAGCTTGAATGGTGTGTACAGGTACAGCTGCCCATGCAGTTTCAACACGATACCACAGTTCATCAAGCGTAGTGACTGGCGTATTGTGACGAGCCAGTTGCTCGGCCACCATTGACCAGACGTTTTCAATTGGCGAGAGATCTGGAGAATGTGCTGGCCAGCGCAGCAACCGAACATTTTCTGTATCCAGGAAGGCCCATACAGGGCCTGCAACATACGGTCGTGCATTATCCTGCTGAAATGTAGGGTTTCGAAGGGATCGAATGAAGGGTAGGGCCACGGGTCGTAAAACATCACAAATGTAACGTCCACTGTTCAAAGTATCGTCAATGCGAACAAGAGGTGACCGAGACATGTAAACAACGGTACCCCATACCATCACGCCAGTATGTCGATGCCGAATACACGCTTCCAATGTGCGTTCACGCTATGTCGCCAAACACGGATGCGATCATCATGATGCTGTAAGCAGATCCTGGATTCATCCGAAAAAATGACGTTTTGCCATTGGTGCACCCAGGTTCGTCGTTGAGTACACCATCGCAGGCGCTCCTGTCTGTGATGCAGTGTCAAAGGTAACCGCAGCCATGGTCTCCGGGCTGATAGTCCATGCTGCTGCAAACGACGTCGAACTGTTCGTGCAGATGGTTGTTGTCTTGCTAACGTCCCCATGTGTTGATTCAGGGATCGAGATGTGGCTGCACGATCCGTAACAGCCATGCGGATAACATCCCTGTCATGTCGACTGCTAGTGATACGAGGCCGTTGGGATCCAGCACGGCGTTCCGTATTACCCTTCTGAACTCACCGATTCCATATTCTGCTAAGAGTCATTGGATCTCGACCAACGAAAGCAGCAATGTCGCGATACGATAAACCGCAATCGCGATAGGCTACAATCCGACATTTATCAAAGTCGCCAACGTGATGGTACGCATCTCTCCTCCTTACACGAGGCATCGCAACAACATTTCACCAGGCAACGCCGGTCAACTGCTGTTTGTGTATGAGAAATCGGTTGGAAACTTTCCTCATGTCATCACGTTGTAGGTGTCGCCATTGGTGCTAACCTTAATTTAATGCTCTGAAAAGCTAATCATTTGCATATCACAGCATCTTCTTCCTGTCGGTTAAATTTCGCGTCTATAACACGTCATCTCCGTGGTGTAGCAATTTTAATGGCTAGTAGTGTAAATAGAATGAAGAAGACACTGTGATCGATATGATGTTTACTAAAGAGGCTGATAGTGGTTTATGTGCTGAATTCATTGGTAGTCTGATACTTTTACTGGTGGCCACTTTCGAAGACTCACAGCGCGAGGCCCGGCTGGACACCATAGGGTAAACGTCAGAGCAGCATTCTGCAAACATGCAGAGGATAGCCTAGTGGAAGCCCTAGCCTCGCTTAAGAATGGACACCTTGCGAAGAGTCTTTCTGAAAATGCGAAACCTGCAGATAACTGAGGGACCCCTGCAGACTCAGGGGCGGAGAGCAGGCACAAAGCGGCAAGAATTTCCATGGGGAGGCGTATTGAAGAAGTCAGCCTGCTTTAAAACAGGACGTTGCTTATAAATCACGAACGCCAGGAGGTTCTTGGACCAAGCAGAAACATGAAACTGTCGAGCCCTCACATAGAGATAGCCGCCAAAAGGAAATTTCCTGTGACTGCTTACACAGCAACTGAGGAGTGGAGAAAAACCTCAGGACAACATGTGAGCAAATATGGGATTAGCCTTGACAGTGAAACGTGACCCCAATGCTTGTGTCACACAACAGTCAAACGCAAGATAGGAAAGTTCTACCCTACGAAGAATCTTCAGCTGTCCTGTTCAAATGTGAGTGAAATCTTATGTGACTTAAATGCTTAGGTCATCAGTCCGTAAGCTCACTTACTACTTAACCTAAATTATCCTAAGGACAAACACACACACCCATGCCCGAGGGAGGACTCGAACCTCCGCCGGGACCAGCCGCACAGTCCATAACTGCAGCGCCTTAGACCGCCCGGCTAATCCCGCGCGGCAGCTGTCCTCAATTGTTCGAATTTGTCTCCGCTTAAGCCTTTAGCATTTAGTTGTAAGATACGGACACAATTTCCTAAATCTATTGTTAGGTGGTTCTGATAAGAACCATTACCTTTTTGCTTTTTCATTTTCCTCTGTAGATTTTCTTGACCGTGAGAGAAATTCATTCTAGTTTGGTCGCCTAGTGTGTAGATTGTTTGCCGCTCTGTCGTCACGGAGCGTTTCTCGGGGTACACTATCTTGGAGGTCCTCTACACTTCGTACCCCAGTCTGGTACAAGAGCATACACACGAAGAAAATAGATGTCCAGCTTAAGACCACCATGAGGATTGTCTCAGGAACTCTGCAATCAACTCCACTTCCCTGGATTCATGTCCTTTTCAATATAGCTCCTACCTCCCTCAGAAGGCAACAAGAAGCTATCCGAGAATGGAAGAAAATTAATGACCCCTCTATGTCTGAAGATATACCTATCCGAAAAATATTGGACCATCTACCAGTTGGTGTTAGAGCTGCACCTTTTTTAGACCGAAGTCAGTTGATAGGTATACCTGCTTATAGGAAGTGCCTCTAACTAAGGGTTCAGCTCCAGAGGATGTGATGTTTCCAAGTAGAGAAGGAATTAGAATATTTCATCAAAATATAAGAGGTATTGGAGATAAAGTTGGTGAACTGCTAATAGATGTTAACTCTGAAATTATTGGTATATCAGAGCACCACTTAAATAATTTGATAATTCAGAGGCTTCCTTTACCAGGCTACAGATTAGCTGGCTGTTTCTCAAGGAGTTCCTTGCGGGGTGAGGGAGTGGCTCTGTACGCAAAAAACAGTACTTCATTTGAGTCCATAGACATATCACGACACTGCACTGAACAAATATTTGAAAGTTGTGCAGCATTAGTTGAATTTAGTGAAACTAAACTTCTAATTGCTGTTGTTTATAGGTCCCCTAACTCCGACTTCAGAGCATTTTTGCTTAAGCTAGAGAGGGTTCTTGATTCACTTTGTAGGAAGTACCGGAAAGTAGTTCTATGTGGCGACTTCAATATTAATTTTGTACATGATTGTGCAAGAAAAAGGATGTTGGTAGATCTCCTAAATTCATATGATCTGATGCAAACAGTGTTTTTTCCAACTAGGGCGCAGGAGAACAGTAGCACAGTCATAGACAATATTTTTATTCATTCTTCATTAGTAGATGGGCATTCTGTTAGTAAAAGGGTGAATGGCCTTTCAGACCATGATGCACAAATTTTAATGCTAAAAGGTTTTTATACTCTAACCAATGTCATGTGTAATTACAAACTATGTAGGAAAGTTAATCTAACAGCAATAGAGAGTTTTTTAAAACTTGTCAAAGAACAACAGTGGCAAGTTGTTTATAGAGCCGATAATATAGATGATAAATACAATGCTCTCCATAACACATTTCTCATGCTCTTTGAGAGTTGCTTTCCATTAGAACATTCTAAACGGGGTGCTAGCAATAATGGACAGCTCGGTTGGCTGACTAGTGGGATAATATTTCTGTTACTGATAAATCAGATATATGTACAGTATTTAACAACCATTTTCTGAGCATTGCTGGTGAATTAAATAAAAATTTAGTATCTACAGGAAATCATATAAATTTCTTAGCAAATGCCTTTCCGAGATTGACGTCTGAAATACTCCTCTGTGATACAGACAAGTGGGAGATTGAGACAATAATCAAATCATTGAAGACTAAGGACTCTCATGGTTATGATGGAGTGTCTAGTAGAATATTAAAGTACTGTGTTGCACATGTTACCCCTGTATTTAGCCATATTTGTAATTTTTCCTTTAGGAATGATCAGTTTCCTGAGCGATTAAAGTACTCAGTAGTAAAGCCGCTTTATAAAAAGGGAGAAAGGGATAATGTAGATAATTTTAGACCTATTTCTATGCTATCAGTGTTTGCAAAAGTTATCGAAAAGGCTGTGTATTTAAGGTTAATTGATCATTTTATATCACACGATTTGCTATCAAATCTACAGTTCGGCTTTAGAAGTCGTTTGACAACTGAAAATGCTATATTCTCTTTTCTCTGTGAGGTACTGGATGGGCTAAACAAAAAGTTTCGAACGCTTGGCTTATCTTTTGATTTAACAAAGGCATTTGACTGTGTTGATCACACAATATTGCTCCAGAAGTTGTACCATTAGGGAATAAGGGGAGTAGCTCACAATTGGTTGACCTCTTACTTTAGCAACAGGCAGCAAAAGGTCATTATTCACAATGTTGATAACAGCTGTGATGTGGGACCTGAGTGGGGTACTGTCAAGTGGGGGGGGGGGGGGGTGCCCCAGGGATCAGCGTTGGGGCCGCTCCTGTTCCTTATTTATATAAATGATATGCCCTCTAGTATTATGGGTAACTCTAAAATATTTCTGTTTGCTGGTGACACTAGCTTGGTAGTAAAGGATGTTGTCTGCAACATTGACTCGGTTTCAAGTAGAGCAGTACATAACCTCAGTTCATGGCTTGTAGAAAATAAACTAACGTCAAATCACAGTAAGACTCAGATTTTACAGTTCCTAACACACAGTTCAACAAAACCTGACGTTTTAATCTCACAGAACGGGCATATGATTAGTGAAACTGAACAGTTAAATTCCTAGGAGTTCAGATAGATACTAAGCTGTCGTGGAAAGCCCACGTTCAGGATCTTGTTCAAAGACTTACTACTGCCATTTTCACTATTCGAACGGTATCGAAAATGAGTGATATTTCGACTCGTAAATTAGTCTACTTTGCTTATTTTCATTCACTCATGTCGTATGGTATTATGTTTTGGGAGAACTCTTCGCATTCTAGAAGGATATTTTTGGCTCAGAGACGGGCGGTTCGGGCAATAAGTGGTGTGAGTTCACGAACCTCTTGTCGACCTCTTTTCTCGAGTGTGGGTATTTTGACATTGGCCTCTCAATATGTATATTCCTTATTGTCGTTTCCTGTTACCAAGATTAGTTTATTTCCAACAAACAGCAGCTTTCACTCGGTTAATACTCGGCAGAAATCAAACCTCCATTTGGATCGGACTTTAACTCTTGTGCAAAAAGTTGTGCATTATACTGCTGCATCCATTTTCAATAAGCTGCTTCTCGAATTCAAAAATCTTAGCAGTAATCCACGCGCTTTCAAATGAAACAGAAGAGTTTCCTCATTGGTCACTCCTTCTATTCCGTCGAGGAGTTCCTTGAAAAATTAAGATGATTCTCGTTGTATTAGTGGTAGCGTTTGCTTAAACTTATGGACTGATTTTCTTTCACGTCCATGAACATTTATTTTTATCTGTAATTACTTTTTATGTTGTAAGTTCATGTACTGATACGTTCCATGACCTTGGAGATTTGCTCCTCAATTTGGTCCTACGGAACTTGACATTTAAATAAATAAATAAACTACCCGCCTAAAATCCAGGAAACCTATATGAGAAGACGAAGTCCTCAAATTCCCAGTAAGGTACGACATAGCAAGGGAATAGAGGCAATACTGGTCGCTGAATAATCACCATCCTCTCATCACTGATTTTGATTCAGCGATATCAGTGGAAGGATTGCAAATGCTCAGAAGAACTAGGTGGAGACTTAATCGTGTGAGGACTGACCACGGCAAGTGTAAGGCCATTCTCCACAAATGGATACTCACTGATGACCTACGATGCGACTGTGGTGCAGAAGAACAAACAATCCCTCACCTGATCTTCGAATGTCCTGCGAGGAGGTTTGAAGGAGACTGGAGGGATATCATGAATGCTAATCCACGTGCTGTTCTGTGGGTGTCCTGCTTAGATGTGGACTTGTAATAGCTGCAGTGGCTGTCTCCCTAATCTTTCGCGTATTGTTGTTTGCAATCAGTCACTCAATAATATATTTCTAATTCGTTTATTACATTAATTAATAGTATGTGTGCAATTTTACTCTGTAGATGCCATACGCAAAATAAATAAATAAAAAACTATGAAGAATGGTGAGATGATTCATTTTCCCCTCCTCCCCCTTAATGACTGTGACTGAGTCATGGCTACACCCAGTCAAATTGGCCCTGAGATTTGTAATTTTTGTGTATGTAAAAGGTATTGAAATAAATTTCATATCTTATTCATCTAAACAGTTCGCTTATAAATCCCTCTCATAACCTTCTGATTTTTGATTTCACTTAATTATTGATGGCACTTGTTATCAGGTCCCAACACGGGGCAATATAATTAGTAATCTGCATGTCAGTTTATAAAGGTCATCAAAGAACTATCGGTTCAATACATTTTTGGTGTTCCAGGGCGATCTCATTGTTAATTTTCATGCTATGTTGTTTCACATAGACTTCTCAATTTAATACGTTTTTGGCACCCCACCAGGGGCAATGTATGTAATACATGTAATTTTTAGCAACAGGTCAAAAGAATTCCCCATTAATTGCAGCAAGTAAATGCATGGAGAAATTAGAGGTGACGGGTCTGAGTTTGTTTCTTCAAACAGTTGTGGCTACTGCTGGGTGAGAAGAAATGCGCCAAGTGTAAATGGCAAAGAGGTCGTTTTATTGGCGATAGTTCAGAGAAGAAGGAGAGGGCATTCCTCTGATTCCACAGGTGTCCACCTGATATTTCCTGTCGATCTTCCAGCGAAATGAGAACTGTTAGGGCTGTGAAAACATGTCACCTCGTCAGCTGTAAGTGGCCAACTTGGTAGGACGCCGACGCAGTGTCGCCGGGATAACTGTTCCTTTTTTTTTTTTGCCTCATTTAGGCACCCAACTCACGCCGATTCACACGCACATGAAGAAACACTATCTTGACTGGGACGCCGGCAGGGACATCCGAGAACGCACAGGCGAGCACCTGTTCCGTCACGAAGTGGGATTGGATTCGAGCGGTGAATTTTTCCCGTTTCCTGGAGGGCACCACTGATGCATGGAAGCACTGCCGTTTTTGATTGGCGATTTTTGCTATTCGAGCGTACTCCAGGTGGAGTGTTTTTCGGAAATAATGGTAGAGTGACGGGGAAGTGGTACTGGGGCTGTGTTTGTGCAGGAGGATGGAGCAAAAGATTCAAGCTTTGGTCACGAGGCAAATCAAGATTCATCTTTTTGCTTTGGAGAGACGGTCATGGATCCTGGACGAGAGAAGACAGTTTGAGTCGACAAAGCGACGCACTGCTCGCCGCCTTACAGACCACTACAGGCGTATGGTAAACATTTTGCAGCTCCGGTGCATTAGGCACCTTTAAGGTGACATTTCCCGTCCACAGTGTGCTAGTAAAAACAGCAGCAGTCGCTGTCTGATTTAGGAATTTTGTGGTAGCTGGTAGCTCTGCAGTTCACAGTCACTGTCAAACGACGTAGTTACAGTCAGATCGAATTATCCATAATTGAAGTTGGAGTTAAAGTTAATTTTCCACACTCTCCCCAACTTCGTTGACTGTACATCAGTATAAACTTAACTTTTATTCAGGAGAGCCTGAATGTAACAAGTGTTATTTATATCATTCCATGTCCAATGTCATTCGTGTTTTGGCTAATAAATTTGTCGTTATTTGAATGTGTTTTGTTACTCCAGTAGACAATATTCCTTTGCCCATTTATTAAATTATGTTGGAAATGATAAGAGTCATCTTGCAGTATAATACAATGTGTCAACTTCAGTTTCATTGCTCATGCCCTGCTTTGTCACTTGAGTGCAGACATCTCGTTGCGTTTAACTTCACATTAGTGTGACAGGGGGGATGGTTCTGCCTCGTAAAATATTACGACGCAGGAATTCATTACAGGTACCCATTAAACTGCACGCGTTGCATAGCCTGCTTTTTGCTTTAAATCGGAAACCTCATTTACGGTACTATTCTGAGCACAATTTACGTACAGCCACCTGTGTTCTGGAGGTATAAGCAGTAGTCATTGATGTTGTGGTCTGCAGTCTCAAGAGCGGTTTGGTGCTGCTCTGCTCTCTAGTCATTTCTGTGCAAGCTATAGCCTACATTCATTTGAACCAGCTTCCTGTATTCATCCATCTGTCTTCCTCTACAATTCTCAACCTCCTCCCCTCAGCCTCCCCCCCCCCCCCGCCGCCCCCCAAAAGTTCTCTAATACCAAACTGACGACATTGCTAAACAACACTTTTTTGACGCTGATTTTTAAGAGGTTTTAGGACCACTTTGTGTTACTGAACGCGAATATGGCCTCAGTTTTCCTAAATTGGCTCATGTTTTGTGGAGATTTAACTTTATTGGTGAATATAAACATACAGCAGATCATGTCTGAGTAGGCGAATCGTGATGATTACTGTCTCAAATAACTCCAAGATAACATATTAATTAACATAATGAACTTCGTAACAGACAAAATAGTCTTCTTACATTCAATGAGACTAGAGCAATTACATCTTCATGAAACTGTGTCGATTTGATTTTCTTCCGTATTTGTCCTCAGAGCAATCGCGTTTAAGGCACCAACAGTAGTCGGCCATCATATGTGAGTCTCACCGGCCTTGATATCTGCCTTCCATTATCTTAATTTCTTGGTGAACCTTCTCCCCTTGGTCCTAGCTGTAATCGCCTAAGTTATCTGGAAATATTGATAAGAGGCAACCGACGAGATGCATTTTGATACATTAACACCCGACTTTTCAAAGGCTGTCAGCTATGAATTTTGATATTTTTAAAAATATGGGGATCCGATATATCGATGTTTAAAAATTTAAGGTTGCTGGCAATAGAGATATCGAATAAAGTATCGCTAAATTGACATATCGACGAAAAAAATGTCAAGGTGCCAACATATAAAAATATCGGCTGCACATTGTGAATATACTGCCGGTTTTAGAGTTGTATACTTAGGTATTGATTTATTATTAGGTATTCTCTACATTAAAAAGCTAACAGACTGCCTATCCCCCCGAGAACAAGAATTGAAAGAAAAAGATGCATTTTCAGATTTTGCGATAATCACGTTGCTCACGATGGTAACAGTATGTAGGTGACGCAATAAAACGTGTCCGATGGGTCCGCATTTCCCCCGCACACGTCTCTACCCACAGTAAAGACCATCCTAGTTACTTACACTTTCGTTTATCATTTTCAGCAACAGTTTTTGAAGAATGCCAATGTAAAGGAATATCACACTACTTGCGTTGAAAATGGTTTTTTAACCTAACTGGTGCACTATTTCTTCAGATCGGAAATTTTGTTATTTCGCTCACACTGCTACCTCCGGCACATTCCGACTTCTTCTTTTGTGCCACATTACTTGCTTCACACAGTCAAAAAGAAAGATTGGAAGTGAGGAAAACTCAAAAAGCAGTAACACTCCTTTACACAGTGAAAGTAGAATTATATTCACCTGAAATTTCAAAAGAACAGCTTCAGATATTTACCGAACGTTCTGATAAAAATTTCGGCACTCGATATTGCCGTTTTAGTATCGATATATCGGGAGAAATCTCCGCCTATACATATCGATATGACCTGAGAAGGATATCTATATATCAATTTTTAATAACAGTCCTACTGTCAACGCATTATGCACAATTTCTTTCTAATTGTTTGCCTTATGATTACGTAAGAAGTTTTTCACGAGTAAGATATAACACCGCCAGGCAAACAGTTCTGAATCATTAATGAAATTTGTTACGCTGGAATCATACGTGAGTTTCCGGATTTGTGGCCCATCAAATATAACTGCTTTCAATTCTTCAGTGCTGAGTGCAGAATAAAATCTAGAGATGCATTTTAAGCAATTGCCTTCCTTATCTAGGATCTAACAGATTGCTTCAGCAGTTCTAGATTTATACGCAAAGGAGGGAGAATTATTTTCTCTCTCTTAACAAATGTCTCTTGAATGATGTTGGCTTTACCTACAGTAAGATTTTCCGTTAATTGCACTGTCACTTTGATCCAATGATCTTGTTACGTTCTGCTGTCCCATAAGCATATAAAGCAAGGGTGCTTCGTGTACCCACACTTCTGCCCAAGCAAGATTTTTAACGTCTTCAGATCAGAACATATAGACCATTGATGTTCATGATAGCGTAATCTCTGCAATATAATGTTAATAGTTTCACATTTGTCTTTCAGTTTTGTTGAATGGCCAATGGGAATGGATGCAAAGATGTAACCGTTGAGAAGCAAGACACATTTCAGGCTTCTGGAGGAGCAGTCGATAAAAAGTCGCCAGTTTCTTGGTCGATATTCCCGTAACTCTATTTGACTGAGTAGATCGAGAACGTTATTGCAATGTACAAATTATTCGACTTGGCTGAGGTACTGCAGAAGACCTGATTCTCTTGTACAGTACATTGAAATTTTCGCTTCTGGACTAAGACAGTTGTTTTCCTTTAGCCTGGATGCCAGAAGTTCTGCACCATTCTTTGACAAATTACGGACTCGTACCAGATCATTCAGTTTCAGTTTCCCTTGAGTGAACAATACAGATATAGAAATTTCTCGTTCATATTCACTTCCACTGCTGGTGCTGCTTTTGCATTCCAAACACTGTATTTCTTCAGGTTCTGACATTGAAGGTTCAGGTAATTTACTAAATACGGGTATAGGAACTTCTTAACTGGATATCGCAGGTTTACTTACTGATTCTAAATTTTAAAACTGCCATTTACGTTTTTTGAATCGATTGAAACCTTTGACATGTACAAAGCAAAAGTAACAGTTATCGTGGTGGTCTTTTGGCTCTTCACACACCATTGGTACACCGAAATTCAAACATTCTCTGTGTCCATATTTTCACTTTACACAGTTTTTACAAACAGTGTGGGGCGCCCATGGTCAATCTTGGTCTCCAAGCCGTATTCCACAATATGCAAGATATGCCTTCTTTACAAAGTCTGCGATGTTCCGTCTTTGTTTTGTAGGTAGGCCTAGTATTCACCGTAAATATAACAGAACACATTGGTGTTGTTAATGCATCCCGTTTGCTAAGTACTCATATTTTTCTGAAACAGATAAAATAAAAATATAAAACAGATTTTAAAGAATTTAATAAATTGTTTGATTGTGAAAGATCAACAATACTGACGGAAATTCAGCATCTGCGGGAAAACCTAATAAAAATCTAAAAACATAAATATCTTCAGAACTAGAGCAAATTTAGGAAAAGTCAGGCCATAATTGGATTCACGCTCTCTGAAATACAGTAAATGTGTTCAAATATCTTTGGTAAGAAAAAAAAAAAATTTTTCTCAGAGCTGTGCGATTCTGTGATGCTTCACCATGTGTTCTAGCAACCAATCCCTTCTTTTAGTCAAGTCATGCCGCATATTTATTTTTCTCCCAATTCTATTCGGCGTCTCCTCATTTGTTATTCGACCTGCCCATCTAATTCTCAGCATTCTTCTACAGCACCACATTTCAAAGGCTTCTATTCTCTCCTTACCTGAACTGCCTATCATACACATTTCACTTCTGTACAAGGCTATACTCCATACAACAACCTTCAGGAAGTATTTCCTGACACATCTGCGATAGATATAAACAAATTCCTCTTTTTCAGTTGAAACCTTCCCGTCTAATATTGGATGTACGTTTGCTTGCTGACTGAACGCTGCGTCTCTTAAAATCTTTTAACTGCTGCTCTGTCAAGACTACCTGCTGATTATTACGACGAAACATAAAATGTGTTGTCGCCGAGGCCCTCAGTCGTTACCTGAAATTATTAAGACTGATTCTTACCTTTAATTATTTATACTGGATCGCCATCTGACTGCTACAGCAAACTGTGGAATGAATATACTTACTTCTCTTTAACATAATTATAAGCTGCTGGTGGAGTTTCATAATACTTTGTGACTGGAATTCTTTAAGTTGAAGTTAATTTAGATTTGATAAAAGCTGAAGCTCAGTTTAGACTTTTCTTTTAAGATAACAATAAATTCCGTAAAGCATTTACGTGAATGATTTTGGGGTAGAAAATTCTTAATGCATTTAATCTGGTAGAAGTTAACTATATTCTGAGAACGATCTTGACAAACAATTACAAGGGGTATAGTTCTTTACAAAAATTCTTAAAAAGTAGCGTTGCGCTACATACCTAATTTTCCATCAAAATTACATAACTATATTCTGAGAACGATCTTGACAAACAATTACAAGGGGCATAGTTCTTTACAAAAATTCTTAAAAACTAGCATTGCGCTACATATAGCGAGTGGCTGGCGAGCACACCGCTTCTTTCAAAGTGTTAATTCATACCTCGCTTACAGCGACCTCCTCTCATGTCTCGCTAGCTACGACTGCCTCGTCTCACATCTTACTCGCAACTGCTCGCTTCCAACGCTCAATGCTACAAAAGTGCGGTCTCGCCGCCAACAATGGTTTTTGGTGCAGACAATCCCTGCTACCATTACAGATGTATTACTGCGCGCTGTTTCCCGCTCTTTCTCAAAATGTATCTATGCGCGGTTTCCCGCTCTTTATGAAACATTTAATTCAAATTGGCATCTCTTAGTACCACAATTAAGGAAGGTACAAAAGGAATTGGATAGCATGGTCAAAGCACTGGCAACTGTCTGTGAATGCACTCAAAAGTCTGTTCCTTTCCCTCACATAGCACAACACCAGGTTTCGCCATGTGGTTCCATCATCGCCTTGCTCCATAGTTTTAGTGTACCCAAACACTAAGTACGTCGTCGAATAGCCTGAGTTGCCGCAGCCACATCAGGATTAAGTTCCATCTCCAATGGTCCATTAAGGTTGGTGGTGTGCATCTTGGTATGCAAACACCTATTGTCGTACATCATACTGTGGTGTGTATCTAGGTATGCAGGCACCAATTGACATACATCGGGCTGTGGTGTGCATCTAGGTATGCAAACACCTCGTCGAGAACATCATTGGTTGAAGTCACGTGTTTCACAATTCACTGATTCTGTGCTCAATAACCATGGGGATGCACAGGAATTAAGGTACGGGTAAAATTGTTTTGGCAATGGGTTCACGGACATTGTTGGTACCATAATTTGACTACCAAATAATTTTCCCTATGACAAAATATGTTGTGTCGTAATTTGTAACAATATGTAGTTTTAATTTAAGAATTCTTCCAGAAAATTATTCCCATATATAAAAGACATAAAAGTTCCTACTTATTCAGTATTTGATAGTATACAGATTTGTTATAGACAAGTACATTATTACTTATTCTGTATTTACATATCTTAGTTTCTTACATCATTAATTATAAATTTTGTTGACAATGCATTTCTTGACTTACTGTCCTAAAATTTTATCTTCCATTCAGGGGTGTAGTCGTCAGTTATGAGTCGTCAAATGTCAGGTCATAATATACAATAAAATTACTGTCATAAAATTATTTAAAGTATTCTTTTGCAGCTGAAAATTAAGGTAAACATTATTCTGGTTAGACATTGTAATGTGTGGTCCCCATCCATAGTGTTGCAATGTGTCACATGCTAGCAAAATTATTTCTTAACATTATACATTTCTTATATACTAACATAACATACACATTCTTCTTCTGCATCTGTGTCAACTCTCTGCATAACCTGTTATAAACATTCAGCATTAATTAACGTCAGCGCACGGCATGACTTATTATAAAACATTCAGTATTAATTATCGTCAGTGCACGGCATGACTTCAATAAACATCTTCTGGTACTTCTCGTCCGCTCCTGGCATGACCTATAAAACACTTTATCATAATATTAACTGCTGCAAAATCACGTCAGCTCCCGGCATGACCTATAAAATTTCTGTAATGACAATTAGCGTCAGCTATCTGCGTGACCTAAAGATTCACATCCTTATTCTAACTAAAACTACGTTTCATTTTGATGACGTGTGACAACAATGCTGCATTCTGGAATAAAGAGTACATGTTAATGTTACCACTAAAATAATTGATTAATGAACGATCTATATTATCAGTTTAGCTATTGCAAAAATCGACATTTTCTTAAGTAATTATGTCACGTTATAAAAAAAATTTCTTTCATTTATGAGCTCTCAGTGCACAAATTCATACGTCGTGTCGTTGTCTGCATGTTCTCTTTAAGTTAGGAAATGTTTTTCGTGTTTTTATTTGTCTTGGCTGGCGTAGCATCATTAAGTACTGCTGTGTTCTTTAAGGTACGGTGAAATATTAGCGGCCCGCTGCGTGTCGCGGCTTTGTTTGTTACCGAAGCGCGCTGAAACTACCATTGTTGCATACTTACGTGTCACGCCGTCCTTTCGTCAGCTGAAATGCAAAAATTTAAGTCAAGAAATGTTTCACGTTGGATACATGATGATTCCCTAATGATTTCTTCTTACGTAGCGTTTCCACATGCACTACATTAGCGTGTGGAATATTACGAACTCTGTAAGGGCCTGCATACAGAAGTTCGAATTTACGGCATCTGTGCTTACCTTTGTTGGAAAGAAAATGAGTGCGAATCAGTACTTTGTCGCCAATCTCGTACTTCTGTAGTCGACTTACCTGCTTCTGTTGTTTCTTCCGCCGATCTGCAGCTCTTTTAGTGTTTGCTAATGCTGTGTGTATTATTTCACAATGTCGAAGCCTACGCGTCTTAGGAAAAGTAATTAGTTCGGTAATTTTGTTCGGCGGGTCTTTATTTGTCAGTATTACGGTTGGTGATAGCATCGTAGATTCATTGGGTATTGCATTTATCACTTCTTGAAACTGTAAAATATATTTATCCCATGTTGTATGTCTTTTATGACAATAAATTCTGCATAACTTCCCGATCTCTTTCATTATTCTTTCTGATGGGTTGGAAGAACTGTGATATCTTGATATGTAAATAGGTGTTATGTTCTTACTTTCTAACATTTTCTTCCATACGTCTGACCTAAACTGCGGACCATTATCCGAAATAACCTTCTGTACACGTCCTACTACTGATAGAAAATCTCTTACAAACGCTCTTGATACTGTTCTTGCTGTTGCTTTCCTTAGTGGAGAAAATGTTACAAATTTGGATGTTAGTTCTACAGCTACAAAAATATAACTATAACCATTATTTGTTCTGGGGATTGGACCGAAAAGATCCACTGCTGTCATGTGTCTTAACTTAACCGGTATGATGGGATACAATGGTGGAATGTGTGACACTGTTGATGATTTAGCTTTTTGACATATCTTGCATGATGCTATTACTTTTCTTATGTGTTTTTCCATGTTATTAAAGTGGCAATTTTGTCGCAGAATCAGAAAGCATTTCCTCGCTCCGTAGTGTCCATAACTTAGATGTGTATACCATATCAGTTTATTTACGATCCCTTCCGGAATGCATAAAAGCCAATTATTACCGTCTCGGTATGATCGAATAAAGAGTATATTTTGATGTACAGTGTAATGAAGTCTGACTTTAGCGTTACTTCTGTCTTTCAAAAGCGTTACAATCTCTTTCAGTGTTTCATCTTTCTGCTGTTCTCTCTCTATATCCTGTAATGCTGCTGATATAAAGTTTTCGAAAGCTACTTGTTTAATATACATAATACTATGGTTGTTGTAGCAAAAGGTATTTTCTTTCTCCATGCGTTTATTGTGAATGGACCTCGACAATGCGTCGGCAACAGTATTCTGCGTGCCTGGAATGTGTATAATGGTAAAATCAAACTCTTGTAAGTATAATTTCCAGCGGCTTAATCTATCGTGCGTAAGTTTTGCTGACAATAAAAACTGGATTGCTCGGTGATCGGTATATATTGTTGTATGTCGGCCATATAGAAAATGACGGAATCGCTTAAAAGCGTAAATTACACATAGTGTCTCTAATTCTGTTACAGAATAATTGCGCTCTGCTGGAGAAAGTATCCTGCTTGCAAAAGCAATGTGTTTCACGACTGTCTTATCTTCTTCCTTTATTTCTTGGAAAATATGTACTCCTAGTGCTGTGGTTGAACTATCTGTTGCAACGGAAAAGTTTTGTGTTGGGTCAGGGTGTGATAACAAAGGTGCTTTTAATAATGCTTCTTTCAAGTTCTCGAATTCAGCTTCAACGTCTTCATTCCATGACCAAAGTGTGTTTTTACTTGTAAGCTGGTATAGCAAGGGCGTGTCTAATGCTTTGTAGTGGATAAATTTTCTAAAATAATTGATAAGACCTAAAAAGCTCCGAAGTTCCTTTTTGTTTGTTGGCACGTCGATGTCTTTCAGTGCTTGCAATTTGTCAGGGTCTGGTGCGATACCTGTTTGTGAGATAATGTGCCCTAGAAATTTTATTGACGCTTTACCAAATTCAGATTTACGCAAGTTTATAGTTATACCATTCTGCTCGAATGTATTCAGTAATTGTTGAAGAGTATGATTGTGTTGTTCCCAGTTTTCTGCTGCAATTAAAATGTCATCGACATATGTAGTAATTTTGTTTTTCAGATCTTGTGGTAGAATAGTATTCATGCCTCGTATAAAGGCGGCAGACGAAATCGTTAGTCCAAACGGAAGTTTACAAAATTGATAGCATTCCCCAAAGCAAAGGAATGCCGTATATTTTCGGCAATTTGGGTGTAGTTGGATTTGCGCAAAACCCTGATTTGAGGTCGAGTGTAGTATAAATGGAGGTGCCATGAAATTTTTGCAGTAACTCTTCTAACGTCTGTGGTCGGTCGGTTTCTGTAATGATTATTTTATTAACTTGACGTGAATCTAAAACTAAACGTAGTGATCCATCCTTCTTTTCAACAATGTGTAGTGGATTTATATATTGGCTGGCTGCTGGTTCTATTATTCCTTGATCGATCATTGCTCGTAATTCTTTCTTAACTGCTTCTGTGTGTATGTGTGAGATTGGATAATGCTTTGCTTTGAAAGTCTCGTGTGGTTTCACCTGAAATTCGTACATAAATCCTGTCATTGTTCCTGGAACATTGGCAAAAACTGCTTTGTGTTGTACCAAAATATTTTCAAGTTCTGTGCGTTCTGCGTCGCATTTTGCTACACTATTGTCTACCTTGCGTGTAATTGTCTCGAACATATTGTACTCCTGTTCCTCTACCAAGTCATTATTAAGTGTGTTCGTGTATAGTGCGATATAACAATCGTTATCTTGAGAATCAGTAATAATCTCGATCCTGTGCATATTTTGTTCTTCGGAGGATACTGTGTTTTGAAATCTTACGATCACTTCCCTGTTTTCCTTTTGTAGTGTGAGGTATGACGATTTGAAGTCAATCTTCGCATCGTGCTGAACAAGAAAATTTATTCCTAATATCATGTCTGTTGTTAAATTCGGAACTATCCAACAATCACTGTGGAACGTTTCCCCTGCAAAAACAAATGTTAATTGTGTCTGTCTTTTAACTTCAATGCCTTTTCCTGCAAAAGCTCCCTTGACCTTCGTTCTGTTTAAAGGAAATACTGGGTAATCATTATTGCTATTGCATCTGTTAAATGTGTCTTCGTTAATTACGCACATAGGTGAACCTGAATCAATTATCGCTAAAATATTGTGCGACTGTAAATTTATCTCTATTATTGGGTGATATATTGTTTTCTGTAGGATTGGTTTTTCCTGTAACAATGTGTCTCTCACGTCGTCAAATGTAATGGCATTTTCGGTCGTTATGTTTTCTCTGTGTGATTTCATAGTATCGACATTAAGAGATTCATTGCAGGTTTTCTCTAGTCATAATTCTTCCGATATGTGATTTTCAGCTTGGGAGTTTGGTATGTGTTCTATCAACTGTACAGTTCTGCCGTTTTGATTATTAGCAGTGTCTGGTGGATGAAATCTGGTGTCTGGTACATTCATACGGTAACGCAGCTGTTGGGCCCTGTTGTAGTTTCCGTTAAAATTGTCATTGTGGAACGTCCTCGGCGGTCTGTGTTCGTTTTCTTTTCTCCTGTCGTTATAACTGTGACTGTACGGCAGCCCACCTGCACCCCGTAGAAACGTTTGTTTTTGTTCATTTTGCGGTCGACCCGCGTAATGGCCTTCCCCGGTCGCATTATCTGAGCGATGATTCATATGGAAATTTGACCTATTCGGTTGCGTGTTAAGTCTCGGATTCTGTTGCTGTCCTGAATATAAATTTACCGTGTCAGTATAATGTTTTTCATTACTCCTGTTTTCGTTGTCATTTTCGCTGCGAAAGCGTTTACTCGGATTGTTATTACCAAATCGTGTTTGTTCAAAAGTAGCTGAGTTTGTTTGTTTTCCGTTCTGTCGTGAAAATTTTTTGTTAACAAATGCGTAGTCTGCCTGGTGTGCTTCTAATAGTTGTAAGATGTCTCTAAAAGCGGATACATTGTCCTTTTGTTGCCCTGTCAGTAATGACACTTTCAAAGCTCTGGGCAGTTTTGAAATGCAAAGCTGTATTAATGCCGATTGACTGTATGGCTCGTTGAGGTACTGGTTCTGTTCCACCATGTACTCGAAAAATTGTGTGATTGTTGGAAAGGTAGAATTTTCAAAGTTAGGCAAACTAAGTAGCCGATCTTTGATGCTGTTTTGTGTAGTGTCAGACCAATATGCTGATAAAAATGCTTCCTCAAATGCTTCTACGGAAAAACATTGTCTAGCAATTGGTCGCATTCGTCGTGCTGGTTCTCCTTCAAGAAAACTGACAATAAATTCTAACTTATGTTGTACTGGCCATGATGGTGGAAGTGCTCCCCTGAACTGTTGGATAAAATCCAACGGATGTATTTGCGCCCTGTCGTTTTTAAATGTTTTAAACTTTCTAACTGAAAGAAAATGTTTGTGATCAAAACTGTCATGTCTGTGTGTGTAAGTGTTGTCGTATTGTCTTGAATATGGATTCGGGTGTCTTTCTTCCTGGGTAAAATCTCTTACTCTCTGAAGTCTACCAACATTATATGTATTATGGATCTGAGGCATTTCGTAACGGTGTGTGTTCTGTTAAAAATGATTATGTGCGGCGGTTTCTTGTGCGTCCGCTATCTCTTGCTGTAGAGAATTTATTTGCTGATGCAATGAATCATTACGCGATTTTAGATCTGTGATAGTTTGTTGTATATTTGTCAATGGCGTGTTATTACTATTAGAGTTCTGTTGCACTGGGACTGGTGCAGTGTCGTCTGATCTCTCGTCATTGTTAGTATCTAAAAGATCTATTCTTGTAGTGAGTTCATTGATCTTTTCTGTCAGTTCGTTTCGTAATTTACGGTTGCTTTTGGTGACTTTCTTAAAATCTGCCTTTAAATTTTCTGTGTCATGGTTAATTTCTATGTGTTCTATTTTGTCAGTTAGTGTCTGAACGTCCTCTGTTAATTTATCTTTAACATTCTGGATTTCAGTGTCTGTAGAAGTTTTCACATCGATTGTCTGTGTTTGGATTTCTGTAAGCCTGTCTTGTATTTGATTATTTGTTTCTTTGACCGTTTCGATTTCTTCCGAGATCGACTGTATGTGATTGTCTACATATGTTTTGCCCTGGGCAAACACTTTCTTTTTGTCGTCCTGACGCTGTTTAGTGATTGTTTGTAGTAATTCTTTTCGTTCTTTATCCTGCGATCGCACCAGTTTACGGTGACGTATCAAACAGTTTTCTGTGTGATTGTTAAAACGTTCATCAATCTGAGCGTTTTGTTTAGCAAAGTTTTCTGTCATTGTTTCCCGTATACTAACTGCAAATGTTGCTTGGTTATCGGATATTTCTTGAATTTTGTCGCGTAATTCTTGTGTTGATTGTGAACATTTTTCAGCGACTGTTTGAATTTCTACTTTGATTTCGTGTTTTAGATTTTGGTACATGTTGTCTAATTTCTGATCTGTGTGTGCGTGTTCTGCCTTAATTTCGTTTTTTAGATCTTGTGACCTTTTTTCTAATTCTTGTGACCCTCTGTTAAAGTTTTGATTCATGTCTTGTCTCATTTGTAGCAAAAATGCCATTATTGGATCCGTTTCGGATTGACTTCTGTGTGTATTTGTATTCGTTGTTAAAGGCTGTAGATCTGTGTTCATTTGAACATCCTCAGATGATTGTGACTGCGTCACGTTTTCCGTAATTTCGGAATTTTGGTCATGAGAACTGTTGGATCTGCTACGCAGGTTGTGTAGCTGTGTACCGTTTGAATCTAAATCAGTGCTTAATGGAGTCTCTCTGTCTGACTGCATTGTAGTGGTTTCGTTACTGAAACTGTTATGTCTACTATGCGGAATTTGTGACTGTGTACCGTCTGTTGCATTTAATGCCAAATTATTTTGCACTACCGTTTCATTGTCTGTGGGCATTTCTGAAGTTACTTGTTCGTTAAACGCTTCCATATTGTTACAGTTATTAAATGTCTGTTCACCTAACGTTTCAGAATCAGGGTTTTCACACGTATTATTACTGCCTATTCCAGAAAAGAATCTCTCGTCAGTATTTTGTACAGTTTTATCAGTTTGAGAACGAGTAATTATTCTGCGGGACATTGTCTATAATCATCACACGCAACAAAAAGTTTTATCAGTTTGAGAACGAGTAATTATTCTGCGGGACATTGTCTATAATCATCACACGCAACAAAATATATCACTGTTCAAAGCGGATTCAACACTGAACAAACACTTTTCAACGCCGAATCAATAAAGCAAACAGAATTGCCGATGACCTGTGAATAAAAGTTATACACTTTAGTATATGCGTTGCGCCACTTAACAGTAACTTATTCACACTATTATCAAAGTCAGTATATTCATATCCACAGTAGATTCACTAAAATGTCGTACTGAATGGATATCGCCAAGTGAAACCTTCCCGTCTAATATTGGATGGACGTTTGCTTGCTGACTGAACGCTGCGTCTCTTAAAATCTTTTAACTGCTGCTCTGTCAAGACTACCTGCTGATTATTACGACGAAACATAAAATGTGTTGTCGCCGAGGCCCTCAGTCGTTACCTGAAATTATTAAGACTGATTCTTACCTTTAATTATTTATACTGGATCGCCATCTGACTGCTACAGCAAACTGTGGAATGAATATACTTACTTCTCTTTAACATAATTATAAGCTGCTGGTGGAGTTTCATAATACTTTGTGACTGGAATTCTTTAAGTTGAAGTTAATTTAGATTTGATAAAAGCTGAAGCTCAGTTTAGACTTTTCTTTTAAGATAACAATAAATTCCGTAAAGCATTTACGTGAATGATTTTGGGGTAGAAAATTCTTAATGCATTTAATCTGGTAGAAGTTAACTATATTCTGAGAACGATCTTGACAAACAATTACAAGGGGTATAGTTCTTTACAAAAATTCTTAAAAAGTAGCGTTGCGCTACATACCTAATTTTCCATCAAAATTACATAACTATATTCTGAGAACGATCTTGACAAACAATTACAAGGGGCATAGTTCTTTACAAAAATTCTTAAAAACTAGCATTGCGCTACATATAGCGAGTGGCTGGCGAGCACACCGCTTCTTTCAAAGTGTTAATTCATACCTCGCTTACAGCGACCTCCTCTCATGTCTCGCTAGCTACGACTGCCTCGTCTCACATCTTACTCGCAACTGCTCGCTTCCAACGCTCAATGCTACAAAAGTGCGGTCTCGCCACCAACAATGGTTTTTGGTGCAGACAATCCCTGCTACCATTACAGATGTATTACTGCGCGCTGTTTCCCGCTCTTTCTCAAAATGTATCTATGCGCGGTTTCCCGCTCTTTCTCAATAATACACAATGCAATTTAATTAACAAAACAATTTAAATAAGAAACAGTTCAGATAATTACATGCTAAAACAGTTTAAATACGCCTATTACATAATTACACAGTAACGCTTAACTTGCTATAGCCAGTACGCATTTTATGGCCCCTCTACTACGACATCACCTATTTCGCTGACCAAATAGCGAAAGTCTGGTACTACTTTTAGTGTCTCATTTTCTAACCTAACTCCCTCAGCATTGTTTGATTTAAATCAGCTACATATCATTGCCCTTATTTTACTTTTGGAGATGTTGATCTTATCTCTTTCGAAACGCTATTTATTCTGATTTACTGCTTCTGAATAAAACGATTCGACGAGATTTCCTCTGTGTAATTTCGACCGTGAATTTTATTATTTAATTTCAAAAGAACCCATTTTACTTCCAAAGTTAACGGAATTAACCATTTCAGTGTTTGGTAACGATCTTCAAAAGAGGAAAAAAAATTCTGTTAATAATTTCGTAAGTATGAAACGTCCCCTTAGAAAAATTAATGAATTACTGTGCTGATAAACCTTTTACGTTATTTGCTTTTCAAACAGCTGAGCAAAACTGAACGTTCTCAGACTTTACTCTCTTTACTTATTCTGATCAACACTATACTGACACATAATATCTTTTTTAGCGCAACGCAATCTGACTTTCAATAATCCCTACAAGAGAATGGCCCTGACTAACAATAACCTATACCTTTCATGAATCACTTACCTCACAAAAATCATCGGTACCCGAACTACTGCAATACAGCGAGCGCCACTACTGCCAGCTAAATAAAAGATTCAAACTACTGGAAGTCCTAACTACAGATAGGCATAGTTAGCAAAAGAAAGATTTTGATAGAGAACAAACAATGTATTTACGTTAAAGTGTTCAAAAGTCATAATATATATAGCAGTTCATGACATCCAGTCTTACAAATATACTGTCTCTGATGGACACACGTCCAGACCAACTGGTCTCAAAATTCCGCAATCTCTCTCCCCACATCCACCACTGCTGGCGGCTCACCTCCAACTGCACAACGCTACGCGCTATTAACAGCCAGCTGCCCAATACTACAATAGCAAATTCCAACAATGCCACCCAGCCACAGACTTCACACAGCACAGCCAGTGATTTTCATACGGAGCGCTAGGTGGCGGTGGCATTACCAATATAAGAACCTAAACAGCCTACTTACATAGCCCCCATGCTCCTCACAATAAATTTTACAAATTGTTTTGGGCATTGGACAATACATATTAGTTAAAAATTTTCACAATTACAATAACAAAGATATCAAATGCACACACTTATTGATACAATGTTGGTCAAAAGCTAAAATTTTCTCACAGTCCATAAAGACAGTCCTGATCAGTCATCACAGTATTAATTACAGTTTTATGCACAAAGTCTGAGCAGTAAAAGAAAGTAGTGGATTTCCATACAGCCTTGAAAAAGTAGTGTTGTCCTTCCAACAGAAAGATAATGCTGACTCTTGACATGCAGCCAGGTAATGGTCCACAACAGAGCAAACCCACAACAGAGTCAGTCGAAGTTTTGAATAATATTGGTAGGTAGGTCACCACAGAGCAGACCTACCGTAGTCCTGGTAGAGATTACGGTATTGGTGGGCCACCAGAGGTGCAGACCCACTGCAGTCCTTGTAGAAATAATGGTACTGGTGAGGCAGCAAAGGTGTAGACCCACTGTAGTCCTTTTAGAAATAATGGTATTGTTGGGTCATCAAAGGTGCTTTTGAAACATCAACTTGACACATGACCATTAATACAGAACAGAATAAATAATGTCTAAACATCTTTACAAAGAAAATAACATATTATTAAAAAATTGTACAACATAACTCGTATCAGCTAAACACATAAAGACAGGAAAAACACAAATATACAAGAGTACACAAACACATAACGGAATAACAGAAAGGGAAAGCACAGGGTTTGTTTTACTGCGGTATCTTGCAAACAAAACTTTCTATACTTCTTGGAGATCTCCCTTCGTTCTTCATTATTTCTGTACTTTTTTCGTAAAACTTCTCAATACATTTCTTCTAATTCATCGCAACTCATTCTCTTATATAGTCTACCCCCTCTTAAGCTAACTTAAATCTACTGAGCTCAGATGCATAAACTAAGGGACGAGGCAATGCAGCAACACATAACAAATCAACACAAACAGCAATGACAAAAAAAAAAAATGCAAATTGGCAAAGCAAGCAGCAGTATATCTAAATTAGCAAAGCAAATGCAACATTACAACTAATATGAGCCAATGTGCAACAAAAAGAAAAATAAATCAATAGTAAAACTGGCTTAACAGAGTAGCACAAAGTGAAATTTAGTAGCGCAATTCCTGGAAAAACAGCAACAGCAAATGCAATAATTAATATCTAAACATGACAAAGCTCAGGCAGAAAAAATAGTACACTAAAGACAACAATGCAGTAAGGGAAATGTTTATTCACATCTTAATGTCTATGTAATTAAATGGTACACCAAACTTATTCTACAAAATAATTACAAAGTACCTGAAAAGAAAATTATGGATGCAGTTCCTGTGAAGGGAAATGTCTTTTTGTGCGCCCCCATTTTTTTTGGAAGTATATCATAAAATTATTATTTACTGGATCTGTAGACAGAAAATATTTATATTAGTACATCTATTAAATTTTATTTTAACCAGTGCTGTAGTGCAGCTAGAAACTAGATATTAAACGAAATGAGCAAATGTATATATAAAGCAACATATGAAACGTCATTCAATAGGCAAATGGCGTCTCCAAAGGCAAAAAAATCTCTCAACTAGAAAGATAATAGATGTAAAATGTTTCTCATCATTTCATTAGGCATTTTAGTAAATATCATAAATTAAGAGCTCCACAGTGTAATCACATATTTTCAAGTTTGAGCGTGTCGTATTTGCGATGCTTTCTACAAAGAAATGTCAATAGTGAAGATAATGGCCTCCTTTTTTCTCCACCTGTGCCTCTGAAAGGCACACACTAATAGCTTTTTTTCCAAGAGACTGTCGCTCAGATCTACATCCACAGCACATTACGTCAAGGTCATCTACCTTCTTTACTGAAACATTTACGGCAGCAGTTTCCACTACAGTGACAGTCTCATAAAAAATAAAAAAAATTCAAAGGTTAGAAATTTACATTAGAAGTGTGTAGAAACAAAATCTCATATACAACAGTGTCCAAAATGTTTTGTCAGCATTGTGGTAACTAACATTCACGTATGTACACATATTTCATAACTCTTAAAGTACGCTTCTTGGTTTCCAACATCCTTTTCATAAACCAGAGTCCCTAACCACTACTAATTATCCCTTACCTTAGTAAGTATGTAAGCCGTATATTCGTTACGTAATCGTGCAACTAACAAGCAATAATGTACACACACAATAACACTGTGTCCTCTGTTCACTATAAAAAGCATTTGTAATTACTCTCTAAATATGTTCCCTAGGTTCTAGATTGGATAGTTAGCTTCAAAACATTGTTGCATGATAATAGTTTCTAATTATGACAACACGTACTAGTAGCGTGAAGTGAAAAATTTTATGGCAAAGACTAAGCTAAAAAGCAGATTATTTTTCAATAAACAATATTACATGTGAAATGTGGTGCAGTCCTTTACTCTTCCTAGTGCGCAGAGTTTCAACTTCAAAACAATTATCATGTTGTATACGTCGGTAAGCAATGCTAAAATTTTTCTCAAGGTTAGCGTCTATGTTATTTTTCGCTGAGCCAGCCGGCGCACATGACTGCCTGCGGTGCGAGTCACTGTCTCTTTGCTGGCGCGCGTCGTTATTGGGATTGGAAGACCTAACTTCTACAAATTCTCCTTGTCGAGAGGGCCCTAACCTATTTGAATCCAGCCAGTTCTGATGCAATTCAGGTCTGTCGTTATGATTATATCGTCTGTCGTCATGTCGGTAATTTCTGTAATTAATTTCTTGTCGGTCACGTGGTGGAGAACTTCCCCCTGAATTGTAACTACGCGGAGGACCGTTGTGTCTGAAGTTATTCTGTCTCCCTTGATAATAATAGTTTTGGTTCCCATATTGTCTGTTTCTATGATTGTCTCTGTCACATTCATTACTATGAAATTGCGAACTTTCTCTGTAATTATTACTACTCCGCCAACGGTTGTCATACGGGTGGTTTCTGTTTTGGTGACGATTTGCGTTGTAAGAATAGCCTTGTCGTGTCCAGTTATCATTTCTTTCATCGCGGAATTGTGACGATGTAACCTGTAATTGTTGTGTTCCTGTTTTCGCGTCCCGCGATTGTCATTGTCAATTTCCAATTCTTGTAACAGTCCGTGAAAAGCTTAAATGTCGTCTTTGCAACGTCCTGCCAAAATAATATGTCGTAAATGTTCAGGCAACTTGATTAAGCAAATGCGGATGAGTTTTGAGGGGCTGTAAGGGTTTAACAGGTACTGATTCTTGTGTAACATGTCTTCAAAATATTTCACAAGACTGGAAAATTCAGATTGTTCGAAATGTTTCATCATTATGATGCTATGTTTTACTCGGTCCTGTGTAGCTTAAGACCAATATGCTGAGAGGAAGGCATGATAAAATTCTCCTTCACTGTGGCAATCGTGAATGACCGATCGCATTCTTTCAGCAGGTTCATTCTCTAAGTAGCCACACGTAAATTCTAATCTGTACTCTAATGACCAGTTGGGAGGAATTGATGGAGCCTCGGTTGTGGATGAATGTCGTTGCCAGAATTCTTAAATGTTTTGAATTTATGTGTAGTAATGAACAGCTTACAGTCAAAATCATCCTGACGGTGAGTCGCATATCGGTCATTGTTACGTCGTGTCGGCGGTTCCATCTCAAAATCTTCCTGTGTTCGAGCGCGAGTGTCCTCTGAAATATGTAATTCTTGTATTACTTGTGCCAACTGAACTTGTACTTCCCGGATTTCTCTTTTGTGTTGCGTATTAATTTGATTCTGATTTTGTTTGAATTTCTTAATTTGTTCATACTCTTCTGTGTCAGCGATGGCTACAGGTCTTGTGTCATTCAGATCATCATCTATCTTTGTAGATAAGTTAGTGAACTGATCCGAAAGTTCGGCTACTTTCTCCGATAGTGAACTTATTTCCTCAGTGTGTTTTTCTGAACCAAGTTTCAGAGTGTCCATTTGTGTTGAAATCGTGTGTACTGTGTCCTTTAAGTTTTCCTGAGTTTTTGCAAGTTGCGTAACCGAATCGGTAGATACAACTGAGTCAATGTTAGCTTGCAAGGTCTCATGATTTTCATGAACAATAGTTTGGAGCTCTTTTATGGCTGTTTCATGATTCTGTAATGTATTTTCATGCCGCGAAAAAATAGGTTGGAAATGCTCACAAATTTGTGTTTTTATGTCATTACAGACTTTTTGACATTTCCATTCGATTTTATGTAACTGAGTAGTTAAATCTTGACGTGTTTGTTCAAGTGTGGTGTGAAGATCTTGTTCCATTGCGTCTTACTGTTGCTGTGTTTGTCTCTGGTGTTGTTCCATTGTGTCTAACTTTTGAAGATTCTGTTCCATTGTGTCTAACGTTTGAAGCTTTTGTCCCATTTGTTGCATTAATTGTAATAACAATGCACTGACGTCTGAAACATGTCCCTCAGTGCTATTCGGCAGTGCATTTGAACTGGCAATATTCGCATTTTGAAAAGCAGAAAATGTGTCTTGACTTATTTGAGAAAACGTTGAGGACGCAAAACCTGAAACTACAGTATTTGCAAGATTGCGTCCTGTCTTTTCGGATTACTGAGGCGAGCTGTAGCCGTCCGATCTATCGATAATGCTTGCCTGTTCAATATTTGTTTCACTGTGTGCGCTATTATTTGCCGCCCGCTCCATTTCCCTATGCACAATTACCAAATTACTACCTTGAATGTCTGTTAATTCACTACACAGTGGTGCTGATAAGCTACGCTCGTCGTCACTATTATTTCTACTTTTACTTTGGAGCTTAGCGTTACGTTTTTCACACGCCATTACTGTCACAATATTTCTCACGATAACACAGAGAAGCAAAATTTGAAGAGAAAAATAAGAAAACACATTAACATAGCATTGAAAATAATATCTCGTTAATTGCTACTGCAGCTGCAAAATACTTGGTGCAAATCTACATGCATGCCACAACTGTTTTACTGTACAACAATGAAAAACTACAACTACAAAGGAAATTCGCTCTATAATTACGTGCTAGCAAGCTAGCAATAAAACTAATTCCACAAACTACAAGAAAAAATCAGATGATTCCAGTGAGGTATTCTCGGCTAAGGGTCGACGTATGAAACGTCCGCTTAGAAAAATTAATGAATTACTGTGCTGATAAACCTCTTACGTTATTTGTTTTTCAACCAGCTGAGCAAAACTAAACTTTCTCAGACATTACTCTCTTTACTTATTCTGATCAACATTAAAGTGACACACAATATTTTTTTAGCGCAGCGCAATCTGACTTTCAATAATCCCTACAAGAGAATGGCCCTGACTAACAATAACCTATACCTTTCATGAATCACTTACCTCACAAAAATCTTCGGTACTCGAACTACTGCAATACAGCGAGCGCCACTACTGCCAGCTAAATAAAAGATTCAAACTACTGAAGGCCCTAACTACTGATAGGCATAGTTAGCAAAAGAAAGATTTTGATAGAGAACAAACAATGTATTTACCTTAAAGTGTTCAAAAGTCATAATATATATAACAGTTCACATCCAGTATTACAAATGTACTGTCTCTGATGGACACGCGTCCAGA